>NC_134893.1:43334473-43384473 GCF_041734735.1 Babylonia areolata | reverse complement strand
TAATTGGATAAAATGACAAGGTTAGATAGCATACTAGATCTCATGTTCAACATTATGCTCTTTCAGTTTTACCAACCGCCATGGCGAAGTGGTCAGCGTCACGGAATGACGATTGGGTAGCATGTCGGTTCAAACCCCATGAGATGTGTATCTGTTGGATCTTTCGGCCCACTGCCCGCTCTCACTCAGATCAGAGTGTATTATTGTCTATGCTATTGTCTGAACTATGAAGACTTGAATCACACAGTCAGTCGAATGTAATGCACTTCAACGCAGCGTTTGAGGGGGTTGTTCGAATTTCCTGAACAAAACTGCACGTGTCTATATTTCTTGGGCATGGTTGACACCGCATTACATAATAAAAATGAAGCGAAGAATATCGCCCTGTCACATGATATTTTTAATGATCGCCATAGTAGCATCATAATCAACCTCAACCATCCTTGAGAATGTACAGAAGAAAAATGTCTCGAATTCTATAGCCTATTGTGCTGTGTTGTCATGGTGATCTTTGTTTAGCGGTACTGAGTATACGGAACAGGAATAGAATTTATCGGGTCTGACTCTGTGGGACTTTGTTATTGTATATTTTTACACGCGTTTTATCAAATTTCCCCAAACACATTGTGACAGCCCTCTACATTTTGCTACAGATGTGGACAGACGGGCAGGCCCTAAGAGACATGGAGTACTCTCAGCGTCGCACGGAGAAAAAACAGAGACGGGAGGAGCGGAAGAAAGAAGCCCACAACCACCGCCGCTGGAAGAGACTCTACCTGCCCTCCGTACTGATCATGCTGACGGGCACCATCCTCACGCTCTGCGGAACCATGCGTAGCATGAGCGGGGACACCATCCTGTGGGAGGCCAGGGGCGTCTTGATCATCGTGGGCCCCGTGGTGCTTGGCCTGGGCTTCATCTGTCTGATGCTGGCTGCGGGCTGCACGTTCCAACACGACCAGGAGATAAAGCAGGAAAGGGACCCGTTTTCCGAGTTCCTGCTGCAGGGGTTTGTGGACCGGACTCACTCCAGCGTGACCAGGACCCTGACGCCGCGTGCCCTGAGGTCCATCAGCAATGACACGACAGACCTGCCCATCCCCGAGGACCTAGACCCCCAAAAGAACTACGTGCTTGCCAAGCCGGGCTGGACTGCCGACAGAGGTGTGGGCAGGCGAGGAAGCACGCTCAGTACGGTCTCCCTGGAAGCCAGCAACAGCTACGTCTCCACGGCGTCCTGGGTGAGGTCCGTGTCTGCGTCACACAGTCCCCAGACTTCGATGACACGTCAGAACAGCGACATCAACTTGTTGGCTGGGCGTTGTACACGTAACGTTGCTGCTCGACGATCTCTTCTTCTGGACTATTCTGAGGTCAGAGACCCCGCGGGCTCACATGCTGACCTACATGTAGTCTGCACGCGCTCTCTGACGTCTTCGGGCTATCAGAGTGCTGGCGACAGCACAACCGGCCCTGTAGACTACCAAGTGTCCAAAGAAAACAATATCGTGGGCGTTGTCTTCAGCTCCGCCCCGCTCAGGCACGCCTCACACCGCATGACCAGCGGTGACATCACCACAAAGACTGTCACCAGGACGTCAAACCTGTCCAGAGTTCGCAACCACAGCACAGTTAGTCAAGGGCAGCAGAGAACCGCGATGGACACCAGACTGCATTCTGGCCAAGCACAACCACGGGGTCTTAGAGGAAGGAAGAATTCACTGACGGCTTCTTTACCAACAACCCCTTTAAACATGAAGTCCTCCGGTTCTAGCGGAGGGAGCTCAGCTCAGGGCAGGAGGAAAACGGTTCTTAATGCCAACAGAAATGATACTAGTCCAAGAATGCGTGCATCCCACGCTTCATACGCCGAGAGTCTTGATGTCACAAGAACGAAGTGTCTCTCGCCTGGCACTGAAGACAGATACAATGTTGTACCAGGTGATGGTGTACCAAGTACTGTGAAGCATCCTGTTGCTCTGGAGCCGATAGTGTATACGGTCGGAAGTGTCAGATGCACTGATGTGTGACACAGTTCTCTTGTGGAATAAAGATATATTCTGAATAACTTGGATGGCAACCGAAACGAAGATGTGCGTTGTCGTATTTCCACCAACAACGAAGTTTCATTTGTGAAACATCTTTATCGATAAAACATAGGCAGAGCAAACTAAGAAAGACAACACAGTAGACACTACTCGACTTTCCGGTGCATCATTTTGAAACATCTCTTTTCTTTGATGTTCATTGTTGGTGTTGTTGAGTAGCACTGAAAAACATGTTGTAAAAGATAGTAAGAGCATGTGGTAAATATATATTGTTTCCATCCTCCAGACATAGCCTTCTTACCTGCAGTGTGTCGCTGTAAGAAGGCTACTGTGTGAAACAATTTAAAAGTAAGAAACAGATAAAGGTAGGTACCTACTTCGGTCAGTGCTTTACCTTTCGATTAAAAAATCGAAAAAGAACCAAATTAACATTAAAAAAAAAGACAATAAGCACTTTCAATGTTCTTCATTTTCACTCATACAGAGTCACAAATATATAGAATTGAAGTGCCTTCAAAATGATTGTTTCGGTGTGAAAGAAGCAAAACAGTACCCTACCTCACTGATATCGATTAAACAGCCCAACAGTAGAACTGAAAATAGCTGAGACATCAATAACCAAAATAAAAGTTTTGTCCAGCGCTGTCGTTTTTTTCTGCACATGTTGCTCTCTTTGAGTGTATGCTTGTTCCAAATCGTTTCCTTTGACATACCAGAATGTGTGTTGCTTTGGATGACAGTCCTTTGGAGGCTGCCTCCTTTACAATTACAGGCCTGACCCAGTCAGCTGACCACAGGGGCAGCAAAAGGGACAAAGGGACTGATAACCCACAGCGCTGACAGTGGGATCCTAGCGACATGGTAGTTATCACCGTGGTGATAGAGGTACACTTAATGGGCCGTCTGGAAGAGATTATTGTGGCTGCGGGAGATAACGATAATCCTTGTTTGTCCAGATGCGCGCAGACTGAGGAAGAAAGTCGACTGTGATATCTACAGATCACTTCACTATTCCCAGGGAAGCAAAGATTCACATGTAGTGTTAAAAATATGAAAAAATACAATCATGTGAAAATATATCGTAATAAATACAATTATATATACATGAAGGAACTGCAAGGGAAAATAACGTTATATAGGTAATAAGAGCAGAACATTTGTTCAATTTAATATACTAATTGTAACATCATTTTTCTTTCCACACACACACACACACACACACACACACACACACACACACACACACATATATATATATTCATATATATGTATCGCGCACATGTTTCTCTCTCTCTCTCTCCCTCTCTCTCTATGTGAGTGAGTGAGTGAGTGAGTGAGTGTGTGTGTGTGTGTGTGTGTGTGTGTGTGTGTGTGTGTGTGTGTGTGTGTGTGTGTACATTATCTATAATCACACATGAAATCGCGTAGACAAACCCTGTCATACACAAAGAAAAATGGACATCAGCTGACACCTGACAAACAAGCAAGCAAGCACACACACACACACACACACACACACACACACACACACACAATATAAAGAGATTTTAATATTAACATTAAAACATCATCTATATGATTTGATTTTATAGTTATAAAGTCTCCATATTTATAAAATTATTTCTATCGATTTGTTTCATGTGACAGGGAGGCACGTCCTTTTTTTTTTAACACTGCA
Source organism: Babylonia areolata (assembly GCF_041734735.1). NCBI lineage: Eukaryota > Metazoa > Mollusca > Gastropoda > Neogastropoda > Buccinidae > Babylonia > Babylonia areolata. The sequence continues at coordinate 43,380,747 of NC_134893.1, read as the reverse complement.
TGGGAATCTCTCCTGCTCTGGGGATAATGGAGAAATCTGCAGACAATTAACACAGCTGACAGTCTTTCTCTGGACACATCTGGCCAAACATGGATTATCGTTATCTATCCTGCAACATCTGTCCTGGCAAGTGGAGTCCGTTTAATTTTGTGTGTTTGACACGGCATATCTAACGATGGCATCTCGCGAATTGGGAAAAGGTAAGATTTTGTTTTAATTCAATTCTTATTTTCTTGGTTTCTTTTCGCAGCTTTTTTTTAAATTTTGTGTGTGAAGACACATGAGAACAGTCCTGATTCTGTGTGTGAAAAATTTTGGTGTGTGTGAAGATGGCATTTTCTGAAAAGAGAAACGGTACGTTTTGTTTTTTCTTCTCTTTTTGCATCTTTTCAGCTTTGTTATATTTGTTTTTTTCCCGTGTTTTCTCATGTTAACCCTTTTCATCAGATTGCTTATTTTAAACGACTTGTGATTTACTCACGTTCACACTTCTCGAGGGATACAAAGTGAAAAATTATGTTGAATACTGTCATAATGATAATGAATTATTATCAATGATAATAACAAAGGGAATCATTGCGACCGACTGTATGTATGAACATTATTTACAGAATTGTTTCGTTGTAATGTAGTGACCTGCTACCCTGATGTCAGTTCCACACCTTATAAATTATGAATTATTTTGTACAAAGTTGGATGGTCGAGCTTTTTTACTTTCCTTTTCACTCTTAGCAATATGTTTTACTTTATGATTTTGTTTTGTTGTGTCGTTGATTTTGTTACTCTTAGCAATGTGTCAATTTCTCTGTAAACCGCCGTTATTATTTTGTTCATACATTGTCCCCCTTGCCAAAGGATAGTATTGTCAATAGCAATAAAACAATGTCCGTGTCTGTTACACATACACACACGTATGCGTTGGCACATACAAACACAAGGACAGTCTCGAAGAAAAAAAATGTACATAGTTTAACATATCGCGTGAACAAAAACATTTCCAGATTAGATTTGAAATATTTCGATACTGGAATAGTGTGTGATATTTGTATGTATTTACATATCAGTGGAAGTTCCAATCTTGACGTGTGTTTTTTTTTTCTGTGCAGCCTTTGACGCAGTAGGTGGCGGGGACACAGATTCCAGGTACGCCTGACAGAGCACCCGAAGAAGCAGGGCTCAAACAGAGAACTGCAATACACATAGGAGAAAATTCTTTGCGCACAAAGTACCGTTCCTCCTCCAGATTCTGGCGAGTTTCCACACCCGCTCATCTCTCTATTTATCTTATGACGGGCAGACGATTATGAGTGTAATCAACCATCTAGAAAAGTCAGTTGACTGCAAGGCACATAGGAGAAAAATCTTCGCGACGTGCACAAAGCGCCGTTCCTCCTCCAGATTTTGGCGAGTTTCCACACCCGCTGTTTTATCTACCGGAAGACAGTCTTCAGCAGGAAACAGATGGCATTGCACATAGGAGAAAATTCTTCGACAAGTGCACAAAGAGCCGTTCCTCCTCCAGATCCTGGCGAGTTTCCATACCCGCTCTATCTATCTTATGACGGGTAGGTGATTATGACTAATCAACAGCTAGAGAAATCAGTTGAGTCAAATTAGTGACTAGCCACTTTGAACCCAAGGATGGCTAAAGTTATCCTCGTCAATTCAACGAAAAAAACGGAGGTTATGGCTGTATAATAAATGATTCGTGATTGTTTTTGTTCTATGTAAAATTTAACTGAGGACACACTAACTCTGTAGAATCTGTTGTAATGCCAGTCCGTGGTGTACGATATCCGTCAAAGGGCAGTAATTCTCAGTCTTGAAAGAGTTATTTCGCAAATCTTCCGTTTCAGCTTTGTTCTCTTCTTAGATGAGATGATAAGAACGTTTGAATTGACAAACTGCACGTGATATATATATATATACATATATATACATGTACGAGGAAGAACACGAAGAAGACAAAGCAGCAGAAGAGAGACAAAGGAAAACAAACTCACATGCATTGGAGGAAAAAGACACAGAATGAAGATCATCTTTCTGTGTCTTTTTCCTCCAATGCCTGTGAGTTTGTTTTTGTTTTGTTTTTTTCCTTTGTCTGTCTACTCTTCCGCTGCTTTGTCTTCATGTTCTTCCTCAGTGAAAAAAATGTATCATAGTCCTGACACGTGAGACGTGAAGAAACCGTCAAGGATGTATCTCCTTCTGCTGCTTCGTCCAGTTCTTTGTCATCATCTTCATCATCGATGTGTACATTTCTGTCTCCTGAAACATGAAGAGACATGACTACAATGATAATCATTGACAGCCCATAACTTGTATTGAAAGCTTTATGATATATGTCGTGTGGAAGTCTGTTTTTTGTTGTTTACGAAAACTGTCTGTGTGTCCGTCTCTCTGTCTCTCCATTTCTCTCTCTCCTCAGGTTCCCTGCGTAATGTGTAAATATTCGATTTTACGGTTACCGATACGTTTAGAAAGGTAAGTGTTAACTTCCTATTCTACTTTTTATACATTGCTGTACGATGACATAGGGTCTTTTTTTCTTAACTTCGTATTTGTTCCTTTCTCATTCGCTCTTTCCCCATACAAACTAGCAGACAGTCAAGAACAATAACAAGACACACCAACAGACACTGAGAGTTGAAGTTCTCAGGTTTACCTCATGATAGTCATTGTCCCTTGATTTACTCCATGATAGTCAAAGTCACCATCTTTACCTCAGTCATTGTCCCGTGCCTTACCCCATGACAGTCACAGTCTCTTGCCTTACCCCATAGTCCCCAGCTTCCCCTCATAATAATCATAGTCCCCTGCTTTACCGCATAATAGTCATCGTCATCGGCTTTACCTCATCATCGACCGGACTTCGTGGAAGATTTCCTCGACCTGGGTCCGGCCCAGCCGTATCTGCTGACTGCATCTGGTAGTCGTCCGCCTCTGCTGCTGATGCTGCTGCTGCTCCAAGGGAGGAGGGAACTGCCCCATCCGGAGGGTCTCCCAGTCCTCAGGGGTCTGCACACACACACACACACACACACACACACACACACACACACACACACACACACACACACACACACACACACACACTTTAGTTCAGATGATGACATCTTTCAGCCCAACTGAAATGGATGTACATCCCTATGACAAACATACCGAGGTAGTACCAGTAGTAGTACCAGTAGTAGTAGCAGTGGCATATCTGATTAGCGCTGGAATCGATTATAAACACATCACGACTTCTCTGTGCATGTGTCACACTGTCGCTACCACTGTGTCTGTCTCTGTGTATGTCACCATTAGTCTCTGCTACTGTCATTGTATCTGTCACTATCACTCTGTCACTGCCATTATGACTGTATGTCACTGTCACTGTCTCTGTCACCGTAAACACCACCGTGTCTGTCACTGTCTCTGTCACCCTAAGTTTCTGTCACTGTCACTGTATCTGTCACTTTGTCACTGTCACTGTGGCTGCATGTCACCGTCACCGTCTCTGTGTCTGCCAGCGTCACTGTATCTGTCACTGTCACTATCTGTGCGCTCTCCCCCTCTCTCTCTTTCTTTTTCTATCCGTGCGTGGGTGCGTGTGCATGTAGTGTGTGTGTGTGTGTGTGTGTGTGTGTGTGTGTGTGTGTGTGTGTGTGTGCGCGCGCGCGCGCATGTGAGTGTGTGTGTGTGTGTGTGTGTGTGTGTATGTGTGTCTGTCTGTGTATGTGTCTGTGTGATTTGCGCTACCTTCAACAAGTCAGCCGTCAGGAATAAAGGGTGACTTGAAATCTGGCGCAGTCCATACATCCCCAGCCGATCGGCAGGCACAGGTTCCAGAAGATCAACCCATGAACTGTTTGATGGCACGTGAGAACTGTCCGTACTGGAACGCTCCTTCCCTCACCTCGTCCATCGTGAAATGTCTGACGTTACTGACACACAGATGAGGACACAATGAGAACACATCTGTTGCTCCTATGTATGAATACATGGACCTGTACTCTGTTCACTCTGGAGGATTGCAGAGCATTCTACTTATAACTGATTAGCAGCACATACGGAGCTGTGAGAGTGTCTATTCTATTATTTTAATAGTCACATGATATTCCTCTTCTTTTATAAATGTCATCTGCTACACAATAAACGGATATATATTTTTCACCATCAAAGGTTGATCAACGTTCCGCTCCTTTTATAAGTAGATATACACAAATACACCATCAACCGATCTTTTTGACTCACTTGTGTAAACAAAGTGAGTATGTTTTAACCTGGTGTTCGGTTGTCTGTGTGTGTGTGTGTGTGTGTGTGTGTGTGTGTGTGTGTGTGTGTGTGTGTGTGTGTGTCTGTGTCTGTGTGTCCGTGGTAAACTTTAACATTGACATTTTCTCTGCAAATACTTTGTCAGCTGACATCAAATTAGGCATAAAAATAGGAAAAATTCAGTTCTTTTTAGGGGACTTAATTTGCTTTAAACTGATCTCAGTTCTCATCTTAAACATTACATTTTGAAACAAGAGAGGCAAGGCCTTCAAGACTCACTTGTGATGCACTTTTTTTTTTAAATCCAAGCTTTTTATGTATTGAGTATAATTTCAAAATGTAATGTTTAAGATGAGAAAGATCAGTTTAAAGCAAACCAAGTCCCCTACAGAGTAATTTCCCTTATTTTACTGTCTGCACCAGAACGTTTGCAATAAACAAAACTTCCATGCTTAGCAAAAGAAGTTCCTGTTTGAACAAAAAATGATAATAATGACAGATCCTTTGTTGGGTCGAATATCAGATCAAAGTGCCAAGTTTAGAGAAAACAAAAAATATAAATATAACAGTAAATGCATTATACTCAATACATAAAAAGCTTGGATTTTTAAAAAAAGTGTATCACAAGTAAGTCTTGAAGGTCTTGGCTCTCTTGTTTATGTTATTTTTATATCACCGTTAAAGGTTGAGTAGCAATCCTCTTATGACACATACCACACAATACCAAAATTACCACTTGTTTCAAAACTGAACAGTTTTATAATAAACACTGAAACGCAAGTGGCCAGATTGTCGAAGGTTTGTTGGGGGTTTTCTTTTCCTGATCTTCTAATGTTAAAGTATGAATTAAGATCACAGTGCTAGAAAAGAAAATCGTTACTTTCTTTCCCCCCTTCTCCCCTTTTTCTCTTACACATACTCACATACGTGCGCACTTTAGTTCTCTTTTATGATTGTTTTGTATAACATCTACGTACCACTCAACAGCTTTCAAGTAGTTGGCATGGTCGTCCGAAAATGGATCTACGTATATGACATTTTCTTGTAATACCAGTTTGAGAAATGTCACCCCCACGGTCCACCAATCTGGAAGCAGAGAAACATTCGTCACTCACTTGTCGTTATACACAGGTTGACAATATGCCAGACATCTGTCTGCTGCCTTCGAAAAGGTCACAATCAAAAATAGACCGAAGAGAGAGAAGGGGGGGACGGGGGGGGGGGAGGATCAGAGACAGACAGATAAACAGACTGCGTCTCTCGTTTTCCCTTCTTTCAGTCCCTCCCTCCCCTCCTCTCTCTTTCTTTCCCATCCAGTTTTTTTCTCTTCCTCCCTGCCATCAGCGCAGTGACACTGTCACGAATGTGTACCTGATATATCTTACAACAAGAGAGGCAAAGCCTTCAAGACTGACTTGTGATACACTTAAAGAAAAAAATCTAATCGTTAAAATGTGTTCTGTATTTGTTATTACAAAGCATCGCGTTTAAAAAGAAGAAAAAAGTCCTAACCAGATTCGAATCCCTCGTGTTCGGGTGAGAAGAAACTGCCTTATCCATTACACTATCGTGGCTCCTTAACTGACGTTCTAAAATTTAACATTTGAACATACTTTTTTAAAGGGCGATAAATCAATTGCGGTGTTCGCAGTGAGAACGCTGTTTAAATCATATTATTCTGGTGTATCTTGGGCATTCAAAAAATCTTTAAGGACAATAAAAAATTCTTTTTAATGGCTATCGCCGCAATCACACTGCAACATTTAGCCGATTTCTCTGGATCTAGATAGATGTACAAGTTTAGTTACACCCGCCGGGAATTTAGTACGACACGGTCGATTCAATTTCTCTTTTATGTTCATTCTAGTTTTAAAGTTGTTATGAAAATTTAGTATTTTGTTAAACACATAACATGAAGAGCCAAGTACAAGTACTTCTAAACGTCGTAAGAAGTGAAAAGGACTTCATTTTGAGAAAAGTCAAGACTGGAAATTTTTTCGTTTCATCGTGATCAGTTCAAGGGTATAAACTCACATGGTTTACAATTTTTAACTGTGAATTCTGACTGATTCTGTGGATATTTTTATGGCAGTTTGGGGCACAATCCAGTAAGTGATGAGGCGTTCACAAATCTTTCTCTGAATAAATATTTAACGGTCTCCTTCTCCAACTTTCCATCACATGTTATCGTGTATTGTCCATTGAATATAGGATTGAACGGGCAAGTCAACAACTTGAAACAAAATGGCGTCGTTAGTGTTCGCGAAGAATATGAGCACGCGCTTTGAATGTGTATAAATATGTGTATGCAATTGATTTTTGCCCATGACCTTCAGGGCTCAGCCAACAGATCTGTAAAGTCCACTCGTCGTATTGATTTTAGTATTTTCCGGAAAAGACCACTTGGGCGAATGAACATAGTGAAAGCCCTGTACACAGAGTATAATTTCAAAATGTAATGTTTAAGATGAAAACTGAGATCAGTTTAAAGGAAATTAAGTCACCTAGCATTAATTACAGAGTAATTTCCCTTTTTTACTATCTGCACCAAAACGTTTGCAAAACAAATAAAACTTCCATGCTTAGCAAAAGAAGTTCCTGTTTGAACAAAAAATGACAATGACTGCTCTTGTTGTTGTGTCAGAATATCAGATCAAAGTGCCAAGTTTAGAGCCGGAGAATACAAAAAATATAAATATAACAGTAGATGCAATTTGCATATAATTAGGCTTCATTTTTTATTTTTTTGTGCCCATCCCAGAGGTGCAATATTGTTTTAAACAAGATGACTGGAAAGAACTGAATTTTTCCCATTTTTATGCCTAATTTGGTGTCAACTGACAAAGTATTTGTACAGAAAATGTCAATGTTTACCACAGACACACAGACAACCGAACACCAGGTTAAAACACTCACTTTGTTTACACAAGTGAGTCAAAAAGAGGAGAACGGAACAAGTCAAAAGGGTGGTGCTTTCACGTGGACCTACTGTATTTTAAAAGTAAGGAGTATTGAACAGCTCAGAATGGGGGAGTGTCTTCATGTGGACCTAAATTTTCATATACGGGAGGAGTGCCTTCATGTGGACCTAAATTTTCATATACGGGAGGAGTGTGGGACAGCTCAGAAGGTGGGGAGTGCATTCATGTGGACCTAAATTTTCATATACGGGAGGAGTGCCTTCATGTGGTGCTATCTTATCATATAAGGGAAGATTGTAGAACAGCCCGGGATCCAAGAACGGGGGAGTACTGCCTGGAAGCTGGTTCTGTGCTGCTTTCCAGTCCCAGTCATTGTAGAAGGCAAACCCAAATTCTATCATCTTGCAGTGGCCATGCCGGTCGAACAGAATGTTCTCTGGCTGGACGTCTCTGTGTACTATGTCCCTCTGGATCACACAGAAACACAATTACATATTATATATAAATCAATTGATGGTTGAAAAGAAAGGATGAATGAATAGCTAAATACGCAGCTTGTGAGCTGCAAACTAAACCATTGCACGCTAAACACTAGATACTCATACACATTCAGAATCATGAAACAAAATCCCATCAGACGCCAAACGCAAAAACAATTGAAAAAAATGAAAATACGAAACAGTAATAGGCCTACACATTTTTTTTCTCTTAAACAGATAATCATTTTATTTCGTAACAGACAGTTTGCTTTGTAGTTTGCCTCTGTGTGTGGGTGGGTGTGTGTGTGTGTGCGTGTGTATGTATGTATATGTCTGTGTTTGCGTGCGCGCGCGCACGCGCGTGTGTGCGTGTGTGTGTGTGGATTTCAGTTCAGTTTCTGTGCCACTTACACCGTGTAGGAACGCCAGGGCATCACACAATTCAGCAGCCAGCAATGCCATCTGTTTACTGCTGAAGACTGTCTTGCGAGCTATATGGTCCTCCAGGGAACCGTCATAGAACTCTAAGAATTAAAAAATGAAAAATAAATAATAATAATAACAATAATAACACGTACAAAGCCACCAGAAATTCAGTCACGTGCAGTTTGTCAATTCAAACGTTCTTATCATCTCCTCTAACAAGAGAACAAAGCTGAAACGGAAGAATTGCGAAATAACTCTTTCAAGACTGAGAATTACTGCCCTTTGACGGATATCGTACACCACGGACTGGCATTACAACAGATTCTACAGAGTTAGTGTGTCCTCAGTTAAATTTAACATTGAACAAAAACAATCACGAATCATTTATTATACAGTCCGTTTTTTTCGTTGAATTGACGAGGATAACTTTAGCCATCCTTGGGTTCAAAGTGGCTAGTCACTAATTTGACTCAACTGACTTCTCTAGATGGTTGATTACAGTCATAATCACCTACCCGTCATAAGATAGATAGATGAGCGGGTGTGGAAACTCGCCAGAATCAGGAGAAGGAACGGCCCTTTGTGCACTTCTTGAAGAATTTTCTCCTCAGTGCATTGCAATTCTCTGTTTGGGCCCTGCTACTTGGCATGCTCCTTCAGGCACACTTGAAATCTGTGTCCCCGCCACCGGCCTCTCATCCACGCCACTGTGTCAAAGGCTGTACAGAAACAAAAACGAAGATTGGAACTTCCACAGATATTCATATAGATACAAATACCAGGAGCTGTTCCATTATTTAAATATTTCAAATTTAATTTGGAAGCATTTTTGTTCAACATTTTAAACTAGTGTCAGTTCTTTCTCAATATATGAACAGGAAAATAACGGCGGTTTACACAGAAATTAACACGCTGCTAAGAGTAAAAGAAAATCAACGTCAAAACCAACAGCAACACACACACACACACACACACACACACACACAAATTCACAAAATTAAATATTTTGCCAAGAAATTGAGAAGGAAAAAAATAAAGGTTGACCAACCAACATTCTGCAAAACCACTCATAATAATAATTGACATCAGGGTTACATGCATTTTCGATAACAATAAGGCTTCCGGAGTTGATTTCTTTTTCTGACAATCGCAAACTATGTTGATAAATCTCGTTAGTGATCTTATTTCTCACTTCATCATCTATTGAAAGCATACTGATAAGGGTTCATGTTCTTTATTTTTCTCCGTTGGAAATTATGCATTTTTTTCGAATTTCTTTATAAATTGATGTTCACCAGCTGTTGATGTCTTCACGGGTCGAACCTGTTGCGGTGGTAGTCCTTTGGGCCTGTTAGAAAACCGGAAGTCAGTGAAAAGTTCAGCCCCTTCACCTTGGGACGTCCGGATAAGGCAACATGGCGACTCTGTCCGCTGAAACTGAAAGTGCGCTTGACTCCATGAAAGTTAAAGAACCGAAAGAGTATTTCAAAAAGAACGGACAACTGATAAGTGGCACGAAAGTTGAACTTGTTCGTCGTGCAAAAAATTTTAAATTGTCGCGGAACCAGAAACAAGAAGGCGAAGTCAAGTCAGTTTCTGCTGTCACAGCGACATCAACCTCACGGATATTTTTAACTGAAGAAAAAAGTATCGCTCCTGTTTGTGACCCATTCATTCAGAATCTACATACATTCCAGCATTTTATATTGTTACTACATAGTATGTGTGTGTGCGCCTTCTAAACTGAACAGATTTCAGACTTGAGAAAAGGGCAGTGCTGTTCCAATGAATTTGATCTTTTTTCTGGCTTTTCTATCACATTACTTTTTTTTCTTGAAGTAGCTTATATATATATATATATATATATATATATATATATATATATATATGTATATATATATGTTGTGGGGATGAGTGTTGGAGTTGAGCATGGAAAATCTGTGGGGAAAAGAGTGGTGCATTTTAGCATGGAAATTGTCGGGAGAAGAGTGGTGGAGCTGTGCATGGAATTTGATTAAAGATGATAATCATCAAGACTGATTCATCTGTGTTTCATCACAGTAGCATTGATGATTAACTGTAAGTAAAGAATGATTTCATCTTATGGTGCAGCACACATGCATGTGTGCATACAGTACTCACTCATACATCATTGCAAGTGACATGCATTGATAAGTCTTCTTAAGACTCCCAGACATTCAGGCACACCAGTCTGGTACAATCAGCTGACCTGTTTATGCAAAATGGATATGTCTGTACTTTCACCAGGTTAAAATATGTTTTTCTTTTATGGAAACCTGTAAGTTCTTTGTATCTAACAGCTGGCCAAAGGATTAACACATACATATCAGCTTTCTCTTTGCTGCCATTTTTTTTAGAAACTGGTAGTGCTGTAAATTCTTTTTTTAAATATTTATTTACATATGCATGCCCCGCCTCCCATTTTTTATTTCCTGTATTTTCTTTTTAAATCATAAATATATATTTCATTTTGTTTATTGCTAATCAAATTTGGACTGTTTACAGAATGCAGTGTAAAAAGGTCTGAGTCAAACACAAACAGACTTGAAGAAAATCACTTCGATAAGATATTTTCTCTTTTTTTTTGTTTCATTCATTCATACCTAAATGCTAAATAATAAACAATTGTTTAAACAATCTGATTTATTTATGATGTGAGCACCATTTAGTTTTGTGTGTGTGTGTGTGTGTGCGTGCGTGTGTGTGTGTGTGTGTGTGTGTGTGATCTACATCTGTATTGAAGTGCAGTGTCTATATTTACAAAGTTTTGATTTTTTTCCCATGATCAGTGTTATCTCAGCTGATTTGAAGCATACTGCACCTCCCCACCTTTGTCCCTCAAGAAGAAGAAGAAAAAAAAATCAAAAAAACCACAGCTACAGTTCACATCAGTATGAAAAAAAAAATCAGGAGCATTCAAACTCCACAATTCCCAATGAGAAAGCTTTAAAAAAAATCTTCATACACAGATGATAATCTGATTGTGTTACACAATTTGTCAATACCAATGATCCTTCTGAATCAATCTGCTCTCAACTAACACACAAACACTCTACAAATTGACACCCACTACTGTAAGCCTCATTCGGTCTAAATTTTATGACAAAACAGTCTTCAAGGCCCTAATAAGTCATCTTTCACTGTGTCATCAGTGTCAAATTGGTGAAAAGGGGGAAGCAAAGATGTCAGATCATTACATACTTTCACTTCCAAATTTGTTAAATTTTGTAAAATTACTCAATTTACTGTCAGCAGCATTATTTCCACTGCTGATGCAGAAGTAGTAGTGATGTCTTCTTGGACTTGCACATCTGACAGCTGTGACAAAAAGAGAAAAGAATATATAATTACAGCTTGAATGTTATGATATTTGTTTTAGTTACACCTTTTCAGTCAAACTGCATACAACCCCGAAAACGTGTCAGATCTATTCACTGCGTTATACATGTGCGGAATCTCAAGCCAGTGAGTTGTTTAAATTTGCAACAATAACTATGCCTGTCTTATCTGTATCTTGTGTGTATGTATGCGTGGATGGTTGGTGTTGTTATCATGTGCTACCATTCAAATTGCACAGACACTTGGTAATATTTACACCGGTTTAATCCACCATCTTGATCCAGATATATCGTCACGCTTCCTGTGACCTTTGACTCTTTATAGTAGTTATTTCCCTTGTATTACTATCTAGGTATAGACACGACATCCCTCCCTTACTTTAATTTAAAATCAGTTTAAAATTACCCAACAGATATCAAACAGAATTAGTAATTGTTTTAGGTATGAAATACTATCATCCTATGTAAAAATACTCAACGTAATCAATTGGAAACTCTTTACATTGTGATTTACTCTCATAATGTCTGAATTTGTTTTGTGTTTCAAAAACATAAACATTAAAGAAATTAATTACAAATTTATGTTCACCCATATTCATTCAAAACTTCTGACAAACTAAATACAACAATTAAGAAATGAAAGCATTGTCTCTTGAGTTTTCAATCTTAAACTCTTTCTAAATACAACAATTAAAAAATGAAAGCATTGTCTCTTGAGTTTCAATCTTAAACTCTTTCAATGTCTGTTTTTCTTACGCATTCTCACATTCGTTCAAAGTTTGTCCTTCTCTCTCCTTCTTTCTCTCCCTTTTCTTAAAATAAATCAATGTCCAACATTCAGTGGGAGTATTATCACTGTAGTAAATGAAATTAAAATAAAGCACATTGAATGAACTATCTGTTCTATAAATCCAAATACACACGCATTCATTCCCAGTCTCTCTCACTCTCAGCTTGTCACATAATCCTCAAGCTTTCTGGGTCTTGTCTTTGTGCGCTCAGATTTTCGGACTGGGGTTGCAGTACAGGTTTTGGGGGGTGATGGGGTAGGGTGTCTGGAATTGAGTGGGGCCTCTGCTAGGGGTTGGGGATGGGGTGGGTTTTCACTGTCAGCTGTTGGAAGGTCGGTGAACTGGGTTGCCTCCCGTGGACTGCTGGGCTCATCACTACTTGGGCTGTGAAACTTCTTTACATGGGATGAGTTGCGGGAGATTTTCACACCGCTTGGAGACTGGACTGTCACTTTGCTGCCTGATTTCTCGATGACTTCATATGGTTCTGGCAGGAAGGTTGTGTCCAGCTTCCCTTGTTTCTGGTCTCTTTTCAGCAGGACGGTGTCTCCGGGCATGATGTTGCACTCAGTCGCTCCTCGTTTCTGGTCAGCGTTCAACTTTGAAAGTCCTTTCCTTTCAGCGTCACGGTCTTGGACTTCTTGGTCAATGTAGTCGCTGGGCCACTGGGGAATCTTTGTTCGGATTTTGCGTCCAAACAGTAATTCTCCTGGGCTCTTTCCAGTTGAAGGATGTGGAGATGCTCTGTATACTTGCAAGTATTTCAGAATTTCATCCTTCCAGTCTTTTCCCTCTGCTTGTGCGATCTTCATTCTCTTCAGAAGCGATTCATTTTGGCGTTCAACTTCACCGTTTGCTTGCGGCCATCTTGGTGTAACTCTGATGTGTTTGGCTCCAATGTCTTTCATGTAGTCTGCGAAGACTTCAGATTTGAACTGCGGCCCATTGTCAGAGTGTATTGTGAGCGGCATTCCATGTCTGGCGAATATTGTCTTTAACACTGCCACAGTCTTTTCAGCTGTTATAGATTTCATGATGGCAATCTCGTAGTACCGGCTGTAGTAATCAATGACTACAAGTACTGAGTGTCCTGATGGCAGCGGTCCTAGGAAGTCCATGGCTAGGTCTTCCCATGGTGCGTTCGGTAGTTTGGTGCTCTTCACTGGTTCAGGCGGGTTAGCTCGGCTCACCAGTTGGCAGCCATGGCAGGTCCTGCAGTATTTCTCGGCTTGTTTCTCCATGCCGGGCCACCAAACTTTGGTTCTTAGGTTCTGTTTTGTTCCAACTATACCCATATGTCCTTCATGGGCTAGTGTCAGAATGCGAGGTCTCAATGTTTTGGGGATCACAATGCGGGAACCTCTCAGCACTATGTTGCCAACAGTACACAGTTCATGGCTCACAGCGGCATACAGCTTGTCACAATTGTGCCACTGTCCTGTCTCTATGCATTGTCTGACTGTCTCCAGCTCGTCGTCTTCAGCTGATGCTTTTTCAATTTCAGCCGTTGTCACAGCACATGGCGTTGCGTTGTTTGTGACGAATCTGACGTGTTCTTCAGCTTCTTCAGAAACGTTTGAGAATGGTGGAGGGGTCTGGGTAGGCAAGAGTCTGGACAATGGATCAGCAATGTTGGCTTTTCCTGGGATGTACACGACTCGGAATTGGTAGGCTTGGAGTCGAAGTACCCATCTCTCGATCCGAGCACTTGGTTTCGAGTGGGGGCCATAGATGGTCTGGAGAGGTTTGTGGTCTGTGAGAAGATCAAAGTTCAGTCCGTATATGTAGGGATGAAATTTCTCGCATCCCCAGACGATTGCAAGAGCCTCTTTTTCTGTCTGCGAATATCTCTTCTCTACAGCGGTCAGACTTCGACTTGCATAGCTGATGACTCTGGCTCCTTCTTTCTGTCTCTGGACTAGAACTGCACCTAATCCAACTGGCGAAGCATCACAGATGATTTGAGTTGGCGCCTTGGGATCATAGTAGCCTAATGTCTTTGCACTACCTAGGGCTTCTTTCAGTGACTTGAATGCTTCTTTCTGCTCTGGGCCAAAATGAAACTTTTCAGCTTTTCTGGTCAGCCTGCGTAGGGGCTCAGTCAATGTCGCGAAGTTTGGGATAAAACGTGCGCAGTAGTTTGCTAGCCCAAGGAAACTCCTCACTTCACTGATGTTCTGTGGCTCACGGGCGTTGATCACAGCTTCAACCTTATCCTTTGCAGGGTCAAGGCCTTTGGCAGTCAGCTTGTGTCCGAGGAACTCAATCTCGTCTTTTCTGAAATGGCACTTGTCTGGATTCAGTGTTAAACCTGCATCTTGGAGTCTGTGGAGTGTCTGCTGCAGTCGCTCATCATGCTGCTTTCTGTCTGGCGCATGTATGATGATGTCATCTGAGAGATTGGCCACACCAGGGATGCCTTGTAACACCTGTGCTATTTCATGTTGGTATATCTCACTTGCTGCATTGATGCCCATCACCAATCGCTTATACCTGTAAAGTCCACAGTGTGTAACGAAGGTAGTGATGTCTCGTGAGTCTGGGTGTAGCTCCAGCTGGTGGTAGCCCATCTTCAGATCCAGTTTTGTGAAGACTCTACTTTCAGCCATGTCTTGCAGTAGCTCTTCAACTGTTGGTATTGGATGGCGTTCTCTCTGAACGGCCTCATTGACACGTCGCATGTCCACACACATACGGATGTCATTGTTGGCTTTCGGCACGATCACTACCGGGCTTACCCAGGGAGTAGGCTTCTCCACGGGCTCGATGATGTCACTGTTGAGAAGTTCTTTGATCTTGGCCTCTACCTTGGTTCTGAGTCCAAATGGTGTTCGTCGTACTGGTTGTGCGACTGGCTTTATCTTGGGGTCTACAGTGAGCTCGACTTGGCGTCCTTGCAGCTTTCCAAACCCTGTGAACAGTGGTTTGAACTTAGTCTTGATGTCTTCGTTCTCATCTGCTGACACGTTCTGAACATTCAGTCCGATATGAAGTACATTTAGCTCCATGCTAGTTTTTCTGCTAAGCAGCGGGTCTGCATCTTCTCTGATCACAATGAAGTCGGCTATAGCTTTGTTTTCACCAGCACACACTTCTGCTTCAAAACAACATACTGTCTTTAGTGGTGTAGTTGATGTGTAGGGGTACAGCTTTTTGGTGCATTTCTTGATTTTGTGTTCTATGTTCTTTGACTTCAGTTTTGACCACAGTTTTTCACTGATTATGTTGATGTCGCATCCGGAATCAACCATACAGTCAACAGGCACACCTCCTACTTGGATAGTGAGTTTACTGTCTCTGACGGTAGTTTCCCTAGTCATGAATACGTGGACCGTCTCTTCATCGCTTTCTGATTCTGAGTTTTCTGCGTCAAGCTGATTCACTCGATTTCTGTTTCCTCTACTTTGCTGTCTACCTTCCTCTTGGTTCTTATTTTTCCGTGGTCTAGCATCTCGATGATCTGTCCTTTCTCTCTTAGATCTAGAACGGCACATTTTTTGGAAGTGATTTGCTCCACCACATTTGCGACATATTTTGCCTCTGGCAGGGCAACTTGGATTACTGCCATAGTGATCAATATTACCACATCTATAGCACTCACCTTTGCTTGACTTGTTTTTGTGACTGTTCGTTTTACTGTTAGTGTGTATTCTGGCCACTGCTCCATTTCCACCCAAATGATCTTGTTTCATCTGTCTAGCTTGTTCATCTACGGCTTCATGTGTTGCTGCAATCTTGAGAGTCTTTGCTAAATCTAGTTCATCTCCCTGTTCTAGCAGTTTGCGTCGCAATCTGTCAGATTTCACTGTTTGCACAACTTGATCTTTTATCTGGTCTTCTATATTATCGAACTCACAACCATCTGCGTTCAGTCTCAGTCTACCCACGAATTGAGCAACAGTTTCCGTGTCATTCTGGGTTAGTTTTCTGAACTGGTGTCGCTGAAATGTCTTGTTTGGTTTCACTTTGAAGTGTGTTGTCAGCACCGTCACTGCTTCGTCATATTCTGTTGCTGTTCCTTTGTCTGGAAGATTTGCAAAAATGTCTCTCACCTCCTTGCCTGCCGTATATAGCAAGAGTGCTCTACGTTGTTGCCTCACGTTGTCTGTACTGTCCTCGTTGACAAATAAACCAACACTGTCTGCATAGGCTTCGAACTCTTCTATCCACGAAGTCCACTTGATGCTAAGAGTTTGTGCGTCACCTACCGCTTCAAACGCTTGTGGTCGTCCTAGAAGGTTTATACTCGTCGCCATTGTCTTATCTGTATCTTGTGTGTATGTATGCGTGGATGGTTGGTGTTGTTATCATGTGCTACCATTCAAATTGCACAGACACTTGGTAATATTTACACCGGTTTAATCCACCATCTTGATCCAGATATATCGTCACGCTTCCTGTGACCTTTGACTCTTTATAGTAGTTATTTCCCTTGTATTACTATCTAGGTATAGACACGACAATGCCCTCTCTCTCTCTCTCTCTCTCTCTCTCTCTCTCTCTCTCTGTGTGTGTGTGTGTGTGTGTGTGTGTGTGTGTGTGTGTGTGTGTAAACATTCACACTGCCTGTGGAAGTAGCAAGGATCTCACTGTCTCAGTATCATTGTTGCAGCACTTTCTGAAAATGTGCAAGCATTTCCACTTGAAAGAAGTATGCGCTGACAAATGTCGTATAGTGCAAATGCTTTGTAGTGTTTGTTTCAGGGGTACACTTGTACTACGTGTCAGAGATGCATATATCTGTGCTGAATAAAAATCACAGCGAAGAATGTGACCACAAAAACACACACACACACACACACACACACACACACACACATCATAGTCCAGTTGAATGATACAATATTGGTGACTGGAAGTTGAAAAAGACCGGCCAGCTGGCGTACTGTAATTCCCCGTTTTAAAGGTTAAATCAGTTGTGCTTTTGGATTCAAACATTAGGCAGATAAGTGTGTGAGAAATGAAGACAGTATAATCATCCCTCTTTGAGAAATCAGACCCAAAACATTCTTAGGCTTGGCTGTTGAATTGAAACAAATATATTTTGAAACATAAAAATGAATATTCGATTCAAAATGTCACATACCGTGCTTGTTTTGAAGACCTTGTTCGTAAAAAGTGAAGGGATATCATCGCCACTGAGGGTGGGGGTCCTTTGCTTCAGTTCAGTTCACGAAGTGATTCTGAGATCGCCACACTCTTTGCAATCGGTTCGTGGCTGGTATTCGTTGCAATATCTTTTTTCCTTTGAAGTTCGAACAGCACACACAGTACTTCATTCCTCCCGTTTTCCCCCAGACCCATTGTGAAGCATTTACACAAGTACAATCGACGAACTCGCAACTTTCACTTTTAGAGACGTCCCACAAATTCTCTTTCCGGCTTAATCAAGGGCAAATTACTCTAATTTTTTTTTCTAACGAACAAGGTCTATAGGCCTGACCCAGTCAGCTGACCACAGGGGAAGGGGACAAAAGGCCCACAGCGTTGACAGCAGGACTCTAGCAACACGGTAGTTATTGCTGTGGTGATTGAAATACAACTAATGGACCATCTGGAAGTGATTATTATGGCCAGTGTAGTCGTTGAGGGAAATTATTATATTGCGTGTTTGCCAGATGTGCACAGACTGAGACAGAAAGTCAACTGTGATATTGACAGATTACTTATTCCCAAGGCAGCAGAATTTCACATGTAGTGTAAAAAATCCACAATCACATGAAAAACGTAGAAAATAGAATTTTATAGACATGAAGGAATCACAACAGAAAATAACATGGCAAGCATAATGTACACAGAAAATAATTTTGTTTAATTCATGCAACTAATTATAATATCATTTTCTCTCTGTGTATCACGTGTGCACGTGCGTGCGCGCGCGCGTGTGTGTGTGTGTGTGTGTGCGTGTGAGAGAGAAGAGAGAGCGAGAGAGAGATATATAATGTAAGATAAAGAGTGAGAGACAGAGAGAGAGAGAGAGAAAAAAAAGTTATTTTATCGTCTTTTCTTACAAGTGTTATCAGACAATTACATGTGTATAAAAGTGCATAGCCAAACCCTGATAAGCACAAAGAAAAATGGACATCAACATACACACACATGCACACACATCCACACACACTCACGCACACGTGCACACACACACACACACACACACACACACACACACAAAGTAGTTGTCACTTCTGTTACCCACACCCTTTCACAGTCATGCTGGAACACGTTATTCGCACCACACTGTCTGTGGGGTGTGTGGCTGTGGGTATGTCCATTGAAAGGTGGAAGAGGGTAGGTGGCAGCTGGACAAGTACATAGGAGCACAATTGCTCGTCATGAATGACTGAGTCACAGCCTTCAACTTGCCAAAGGTGGACATCTCAATGAACACGGTGATTGCTGCCTTTCAGTTCATCAACAAGTAGGGTTGTTAGTGAGGTTGGGACCTCTGTAAACACAATCTTCTAGGCTTCCACAAAGAGCACTGAGGACCATGGTCCTCTGTTCCATGGCTGTGTGGATGGAGTCACATCCTTGAGTCATTGGCAAGTCTCCACCGCATGTGCTTTAGATATGCAAGGTTTGGGGACAGGATTTTACAAGATTTGTCTTCTTTGTCCGTTTTCTTCCTCCGCTTCCTTCTTTCTTTTTTTTTCTTTTTTCGTTTCAACTTTTCTTTCTTAATAATTTAGTAGTATTGGTATATTAATGATACTATTTTTTTTACGTAACAAACTTCATTCTGGAAGACTGATCCTGCCTCTTTTATTTAGTGTGACATTTTCAATTAATTATGCAAAAACTGCAAGCAAGGTGACCTAAGATAATTTTCTGGTATCAATATGGGCAATAAAAAGATAATCATCACTATTGTTCATGTGGACAGCCAATGCTGTAACTGCAGCAGATGGAAGCAGGTGTTTGTGTATTTCGGGGGAACCAAGACGAGTGGTGTGGAAGAAATACCACCGAAACGGTGCATTTGGTGGGGCACAAAAAAGAAATACCATGTAATTATTGTTATCATTTCTGTCATTCCGAATTTCTGCCCATTTGTTTTTGTTTTTTTGCATATAGTTTTACTTCTCTTCATGATTTTTTCCCTTTTTCCTCTCGTCTTTCTTTTTCAGTCTTTATTTCATTCTTGTTCTCTCTCTCTCTGTCTCTCTCTCCCTCCCTCTCTCTCTCTCTCTCTCTTATAATCTTCTTTTGGTCTTTTCTCTTTATGTTCATTCTTTTTTCCAGACACTTGGTCTGGGTTCTGTTTCTTCTTCTTCTGCATTCGTGGGCTGCAACTCCCACGTTCACTCGCATACACGCGAGTGGGCCCTTACGTGTATGACCGTTTTTAACCCGCCATGTAGGCAGCCATACTCCACTTTCGGGGGGGTGCATGCTGGGTATTTTCTTGTTTCCATAATCCACTGAACGCTGACATGGATTACAGGATCTTTAACGTGCTTATTTGATCTTCCACTTGCGTATACACACGAAGGAGGTTCTGCACATATGTTGACCTGGGAGATCGGAAAAATCTCCACCCTTTACCCACCAGGCGCTGTCACTCCGATTCGAACCTGGGACCCTCAGATTGAAAGTCCAATGCTTTAACCATTTGGCTATTGCGCCTGTCGGTTCTCTTTCGATCTTTCTTTCTTTCTCTCTTTTTTGTTTCCTTGTTTACTTTACATCCTTTCGTTCTTTCTTTCTTGCTTGTTTTCTTTCTGTCTTTGTTTGCGTTTTTCTTTTCATTCTGTCAAACAGTTGGAAATCTTTGTTCATGTTTTTCTCTTTCAGGTCCTGTCTATTTGTCTGAATGTGTATTGTGAGGGTGCTTTCCATTGAGCAGTGCATTATCGGGTGTGTGAGTGGGGGGTGGGAGGGTCCGGGGTGGGGGGGGGGTACTTACAGTTGGTGACACCTACTTCATATACCTCTCCCATCCCCTTGTTGTCCGGGCATTTAACAAGTTGGGTCAATGCCGTAGGTCAGATTGGACTTGTGAATGGTATGTTTACAGCCGGGAGCTATGTTGTTGGGAATTCTGTGGTGATGGTACTGTTGGTGTTAATTGGTGTCTGCCCGGTTACGGCTGGTTCTCAGAGACTAAAGTGTCGTGATGATTGGAGGGAACTGGGCTTGGCGTCTTCTTTGTTATCCTGTGTGTGTGTGTGTGTGTGTGCTTTGTGTGTGTGTGTGTGTGTGTGTGTGTGTGTGTGCGTATTGTATGTGTGCATGTGGTGGTGGGGTGTGTGTGCGCGCGCGCGCGCGCGTGTGTGTGTGTGTGTGTGTGTGTGTGATTCCTTCATGTTTATGAAATTCTATTTTCTACGACTTTTTTTTCACGTGATTGTGGGTTGTTGTTGTTTTTTTTTACACAAGATGTGAAGTTCTGCTGCCTTGAGAATAATGATGTAATCTATCGATAAAACAGCTGACTTTCTGTCTCAGACTGTGTGCATCTGGACAAACACGCAATATCATGATACACTGGCCATGATAATCACTTCCAGATGGTCAATTATAGCTGTATCTCTATCACCACGGCAATAACTACCGTGTCGCTTGAGTACTGCTGTCAACGCTGCGGGCTATCAGCCCCTTTGTCCCCTTCCCCTGTGGTCGGCTGACTGGGTCTGTTATATCTGCCCTCTTTTCAATGAGCACAAAGCAATCATCCCCATTGTTCCCTTTCCCTGTGGTCAGCTGACTGGGTCTGTTATGTCTGCCCCCTTTTCAATGAGCACAAAGCAATCATCCCCATTGTTCCCGTTCCCGTGTGGTCACGTGGCTCGGCCAGGCCTATAAAAGAGGAAGCCTAGAATATACTGCCATCACAAGCAGTTGTACTCAGACGCGAGAAGAAGTCACTTGTGAACATCTGTGTGAAACTCGCTGTGTTCATTTTTGACAACGCTTTCAGAGTAACAGTTAAGATGTCTTGTGAAATCAGAAAAGGTAACTTTTGTTTTTCTTTATTAATAGTTTCTCTTTTTTTCAATTCTAACATCTGTTTTCACCATGCTTTGCCATGTTTGTACTACTCTTCGGTTTTGATGTATTTTAAAAATTACAATTTAAAGTCTTACTTTACTTACGCCCACACTTTTCATAGAGATAAGGTGAGTTATACCGACGATCGTCATGATGATAAAAATAATTTGGTGACATTCACAAATAAAATCAGTACCAGTGTCAGTGATAATAATAATTTCATTTATGATAGTAAGAATAAAACATGCAATCATGGGACACGTGTAACCGTGCATATGAACAAAGCTAAGGACTAGGCAATATTTGCAAAAAACATTATTCGCCATTAGTTGTGTGGATCAATAGTGGTGATGGAGAATAATTACAGGCCCATTGAACTCGTGGAATTGATAGGTAGTGCTATGACAAAAAAGAAACCCCAGAACCATTAAAAACAGGTGGTTTTCTGTCATGACAGGTAAACGTTCTTGTGACAGGGAAAAGAATGAGAGAACAATAATATATATGAAGGAAACTCCGTAGACACAGTAGTGACAGGGATAGAAAATATCATTATAGAATCATTACATACATTTGTAGCATTGAATTAATATCGTTGTGCCTAATAAAATAAGTATAGAACAGTTGTTTCTCTTGTACCTTGTCTATACATTGCGCTGCATCGCATGGCATGACATTGTATTATAAGTTCTACAACACTCTTTAGTCACAACATAATCATCAGTGTCAAATTCGGGCTACACAGGCGCCATCCACACATGCATGCTTTTTTCCCTGTCTGCATGTACACATTTATTCCTATCTTTCACTTTTTGTATATTGTAGTTATATTTGCATGACTCTTTTTGGCACAACAGATTTCCTTCTGTGAAATTCGGGCTGCTCTCCCCAGGGAGAGCGCGTCACTACACTGAGAGCGCCACCCATTTTTTTTTTTTTTTTCTGCCTGGAAGTCTATGTGTTTTCCTATCCAAGTGGATTTTTCATCCAAATTTTGCCAGAGACAACCCTTTTGTTGCCGTGGGTTCTTTTATGTGCACTAAGTGCATGCCGCACACGGGACCTCGGTTTATTGTCTCGCACAAATGACTATCGGCCAGACCACCACTCAAGGCCTAGTGGAGGGGGAGAAATAACTGGCGACTGCCGGTGTGATTCGAACCATTGCGCTCAGATATTCTTGCTTTCTAGGCGGACGCGTTACCTCTAGACACTTCAGTTCTTCCCGAGGTCCTGCCATGGAGCTGTGTGACAGCCAATAGATAGACTACAGCATGAGGTACATGTGTGCCCATGTTTTGTTCTTGTCAACATTTAGAAATAATAAGCATCATAATAGTAACGGAAGAATAATAAATAAATATGTTGGATATCATTTCAGTTTACCGCTTGGATATGTATGCCTTGAGTTTTTGCCACTTCTCGTATGATGATCGTTAGTATCTTGAAAGTCTTTATTAGAAAAGACTTGTTTACTCGTCTAAAATCACACTATGTGAATAGATAAGCTGGAAAACGCACACTTGTTTACTATGGGTTTTTTTTTTCCATTTTCAGAAAAGATCGCACTGTGTGATCTGGACTGCCTTGGAGGTCTGGGCATGGGGGGTAAGTAACTCATAATCCTTCACTCGCGTGGGATACAGGAGTTATTTTTTCTTGCTTCACAAGAGAATAATGAAGCTGAGTCTAAGGATGTTGAAATGTGGATGTTGGATTTCAGTTCAAGCCTGTAAAGGCAACACCCAAGGTGTATTTTCCCGCATATCTTTCGTTCCTCTTAGTTTTATACATGCAGAATAGTCGGAAATGTGGCCTTTAGTGTGCGAGCGAGCGAGCGTGCGTGAATGTGTGCGTCTGTATGTGTGTGTGTGTGTGTGTGTGTGTGAGAGAGAGAGATATTGATCAAAAGGCCTGCACCTTGATCACAATGGATTTGCCAAAAGTGTCTCATACCAAGGGTATAGCATCATTAACTGTATCCCCCCATCCCCTCTCTCCCTGCCCAGTTGTGGTCTTGTTGGTTTTGGGTTGTTGGTTTTTGTATGTGGTGTGTGTTTAAGACGTGAAGATATCTCACTGCTCATCGTTCTCCTTCTACAGCCTTTGGGACGGTGTTCCTGGTGAGGCCCTCCCAGCTGGCCAGGTGGGCGCAGCCCAGAACGTTGATGGCCCTCAAGGAGCAGGAAAAGGTTGGGGGCTGTGAGGACATCCTGATGACGGAAGTCAGCATCTGTAAGGATGTTCTCGGTGGCCCCTTCCTTGGACAGCTCCTGGCCAGCTTCCAGACGAGGCAAAACACGTATCTCCTAACAGGTACTGGTGGGAAATGCTTAAGGCATAGGCTCCTTAGAGAAGATAATATTCTTATTTTGAGTATTCATTATGCAGTATCATTCCAATCTTGATCAATTACGCAAGCTCAAATACCCTTCGCCCTTCACAACCAATCATTCAACTACTCCACAGAGGCAGAAAAGCACACGTTTTCTGTTTGCGTCAGTCTTTCTTTCTTTCCTGTCTCTGTATCTGTTCTCTTGTTTTTCATGAAGATTCTTATCTTAGGCCTGTCTGTTGATCGAGTGACTGACTGATTTCGTTATTTGTGGTTTCTTTCGATGTTGTTTATAAAGTTATGCATGCATACATACATAAACACAAACACACACACACACACACACACACACATATATATGTATATATATATATTATGTGTGTGTTTGATATATATATATATATATATATATATATGTGTGTGTGTGTGTGTGTGTGTGTGTGTGTGTGTGACAATGTCAGCAATATTCAAGGCGTTTTTACTTCAAGAAACTGACTCGTGGAAATGGAAATAAAATCATGTGTGTGACCCCCTTCGATTACTCTATAGGATCATGTGTGTGTGTGTGATTCCTCCAGAGTTCTATAGCGGGGGGTCGCTGCAGCACCACATCACGGCCAGGACGGTCTTTGGTGGCCGACAAATGGCCATCCTGGCGGCTGAGCTATCTGTGGCCTTGGCGTTTCTTCACGATGTAAATTGGTCTTAAAATACATAATGCAGAAGGACAGGACTGGTTTGGACAGGAATGCATGAGACTGGATAGGACAGAATGACATTATAGGGGTGTGTTCATAAGAGTTCTGGTGATGTGTCATAAACAAACTTCACACACATCATTGACAAAGATAGAGGGAGAGAGAGGAAAGAGGGAGAGAGAGATACAGTACAGAAGTCTTTTTCAATGCATTTAACATTATCATCAAACCTGCACAAAACATTTCAAGCACAACAATGTTGAACTGACCGGTTTGCTTTCTATTTTAAGTGGATATTGAACAGTCAGTCAGAAAACGTTACCAGGTACACAGTGTCCATGCGTTATTTTGACATCCTGTGCCATCGTACCGAATTGAATCCAAGTTGGAATCGCAACACCGTGACACAGATTGCTGTTTTCTGCTCAATATCAGTCTTTCCATATTTTTTCTGTACGTGCTTGATGATGTTGGTTTCTTTTTTCTTTGCAGAGGGCCATTGTACATCGGGACGTGAAGCCCGATAATATCATGTTTGACGGCGATGGCCATGCCAAGGTCATAGACTTTGGAATAGCAGCATATGACTGGTGGGGTGACCCGGCCATCCAGGAGCCTTGCGGTACATCTATATATTTGGCTCCTGAGATGTACCGGGAGCCAGTGCATTATGACAAGGTAAGTCCACCTGTATCACCTGTCAGCATGCAAATACATTAAGATTAATAGAATAATGCACGTGACTAACCTGTCAGTCCACTCACCAACATGTGCGTTATTTAAGCCATCCGTGATACGGGAGAGAAATCTTGTAGCTGGCAACCACACATTCACTTTTAATCAAAAGAGAATAGGGTGGGAAGGGAGAGAAAGAGATAAGGTGTGTGTCGTGGAAAGAAGGCCACAAACGTTCACCAGACATGGAATCCTTACAGCGTGTTGTTGTGTGTCCTCAGATGGTGGACTGGTGGGCACTGGGCGTCACCCTGCTGGCCCTGGTCCACAAGGTGGACCCCGTGGACCTCTTTGAGGGTCCACTGAAGTCCACGGGGCAGCAAGAACGGTGAGTAGAGTCCATGTGTTCTAGCCCGTGACCATTCAGATAATTGACAGCGTGGGTTCGTGTGCATATGTGTCATGAGAGATTAAAATATAGCAGTTACGGGAGTCATATCATGCATATAGGTTAATACTTTGCAACAGAATTATAAAGAAAAGAGTAACGTAATCAGCACTGTCCCCATTAAGCAAACTGTGTTGGAAATCCGCGAAATGACACGGTGCTTCTCAAGCCTTTGTGGAGAAAGCCACAATACATTGACTTGCCAAAGCAGATATTGAAAGATGATATCAAGATTCTGTAATAAATTGATAAGGAGAGATAGTCTGCACACGAAAAACGCTATGAATGCTTGTTGTTTGAAAGAAAATGCAAGTGAGAAGCAAAGACTGTACGTGTTGTGTGTCCTGTTGTGTCCAGGGGAGGATTCCTCATGGCCCCGGGGCTGACTCACTTCAGGCTGGGAATGTACTCCCAGCCCCTCAAGACCTTTATTGATGGTCTTCTGAAAGAGGACCCTGCAAACAGACTGGGGGCTGGAGGGGAGGGGGAGATCAGGCAGCAACGACTGTTCTTTGTCGACGGAATCCTATCGGTAAGGCTTGTGAGACCACAGGAGTGGGACCTGACACTGAGTGACGGACAGACAGATAGGAAGCGATTGAAAGTGAGTGAAGTTGGAGGGAGAAAGAGAGAGAGAGAGAGAGAGAGAGAGAGAGAGATTGGAGCGAAGAAGGGAAGTATGAACGAATGTCAGTCACACGTCAGACAATGTTTTCAGGTGTGTGTGTGTGTGTGTGTGTGCAGAATGACCTGAAGTGGATATCCCTCAAAAGGGGGGAGTGCCCTGCTCCCCTTGACGTGAAAAATCACCAAAAGGCAAAGCTGTTGGAATGGCTGCAGCTGACGTCTGATGATGACGATCACAACAGTGATGCATACTGTGAGGTGAGCAGAAATATCCGTTTGACAACAGTGTGTGTGTGTGTGTGTGTGCGTGTGTGTGTGTGTGTATTTGTCTGTCTGACTGTATGTCCATTTGACTGTGTGTGCGAGAGATCACAAGATCACAATCACAAGATCACTTGTGATCTTGTGATTGTGATCTTGTGTCTGTGTTTGTATGTCCGTTTGATTTGTGTGTGTGTGTGTGTGTGTGTGTGTGTGTGTGTGTGTGAGAGAGAGAGAGAGAGAGAGAGTCGTTCATGTATGTACGTGCGTTTTATATGTGTTATGCAACGATCTCCTCTGTACGTGGAAGGCTCAACCAAGACCTTTGATTTTTATTTTTGTTAACGATTGTCGTTTTGTCAGTAGGTCAGTTTGAATGGTTAGAGATGTTGAAGCAAGCAGAAATGCCCGTTTGACAGCAGTGTGTGTGTGTGTGTGTGTGTGTGTGTGTGTGTGTCCAAGAGAGAGAGAGAGAGAGAGATGGGAAGGAAGGGAAATAAGAACTGGTGTGTTTTATATCTGGCATCTAGAATGATGGCTAGTAAACAAGTGATATACAGCAAGGGTGGGAGTGGTTATTTTAAACGAGCTTGGAAACATGTTTTCAGGGATAGAGTGATTACTTCACTAAGAGAGTATAGAAACACGTTTTGTTCTATGCACAAATAATGGTCAGTGTTGATTTCTGGGATAGAGAAGTTGTTTCAAACGAAATAGGATAATATTATTTTGTATACACAAAATATCTTTTTGTTCTTTTTCAGGGATTCGACACTAATTACCTCATTTATGAAGACGATTGATATGAGGAGTGACAACGTAAGTATTGAGAGAGGTGTTTTATTTTACGCCTGTAACATAAAGCAGCACAGTGGTTTGAACCCTACAGTACTTCTTAAGTCAGGTGATCAAAATTCATCAAGGGGGTGAAGCAGGTGAGTCTATATCAAAGAAAATGGTCATGATACATAAATGAAATAAATGGTGTTGACTAACACTCTATTATTTGGACGAAAATCTCAGTTACAATAGGCGTAAAGTTTTGTTGTAAAATTGATCGAATATGATATTTTATCAGTTTCCTTTTGCACTGGAGAGAACGGAACTCCTATGTTTGCAATTTGAAGCTTCCCAAGTCCGCTTTCTTGCTCTGGGATTGTCACATCTGTCTTCCTTTATGGAAGAAATCTCACTTAGAAAGTTGATGCGCACATGTTTCAGTTTCAGTTTCTTGAGGAGGCATCACCATGTTAGCAAAAATCCATATACGCTACACCACATCCGCTAGGCAGATACCTGACAGCAGCATAACGCATGTCAGGCCTTGAGTGCATGCTTATATATTTGTCTACCTATCAGAGTGGATTTCTTTTTACATAATTTTGCCAGAGGACAACACCCTCGTTGCCATGGGTTCTTTTTCAGTGCGCCAAGTGCGTGCCGCACACGGGGCGTCGGTTTATCGTCTCATCCGAAAGACTAGACACTCAGTTTCATTTTCCAGTCAAAGTTGGGAGAAAGGGCGAGAGAGGGATTCGAACCCACACCCTAACGGACACTGTACTGGCAGCTCAGCGTCTTAACCATTCTGCCACCGCCACGGTCCTTCTTAATGGCGCACACCATTGATACACCGGGAAACTCACATAAAAACTGGGAACATGAACATTAAGTGGAAGGAAGAGGAAGCATTTGCAGAAAAATGTGAAAATAAAAGATTGTCACGAAATGTGTGCATGCCATAAAAGGGTGACAAGTGTTAGAGAGAGAGAGAGAGAGAGAGAGAGAGAGATCACTTACATATATTTTGAAATAAAAAGATATTTCAATCCACATAGAATTGTGTGTCCAACCTGCAGATATCTACATTTTGAAATCTGAATTCATACATGTAAGTTTATGCTCTGACCAGATATAAACATTAAACATGAAATCTTATATTACGTTACTGTTTTATTATCTGCTCAGCATACACACAGTGGTCATGGACGTCGCTCCAAACAAGGGAAGCAGAACTTCCATCCGCCTGACAACGTTCCATACACCGAGGTGCTGAAGAGAGCCAGGTGCACAAGGCTGGTGTCATCAATTTCTCAGCCAGCCACTGGGGTCCATTGGAATCCGCTCAAAGGGAGACAGTCTATTGTTCTGCCTGTTATTGACACGAGTTTTGTCCCCATTGTGGACTCATCACATCATAATGGTGATCTCTGTCTCTGTTGGAATGATGGTGCTAGAAACTGGAAGAAAACAAAATGATGATATATTTTACTCTGCGCGCGCTTGTGTGTGTGTGTGTGTGTGTGTGTGTGTGTGTGTGTGTGTGTGTGTGTGTGTGACTTTGCATGCCACATGATTATTTACTTATGATTATGAAATATGAATGTGTATGAAGAACACAAATATGGTAAAGAACGTAGGTGTACTTTTTAGCCATGCCCTGAATACCTGATGTTAGTACCAGTGTTTCTGTCTAAAAGATTTAATCTTTTATTATGATGTGTTCAAAATGCGTGTCATGTATATGCAAATATCCTAACAGGTATAATTTTCTCTGAATTACTGCGTGTGACTTTTATATGCAAACATGATAATTTACTGCGTTATTGTATAGTGTATTTATGTTAAAAGGACAAAAATGTGATATATTTTACAGGTATGTTTTTTAACAATGTCTTGAAAGCTGACATGCTGACACCCGCGTTCCTTTTAAAAGGTGACATGTTTTATTATGACATGTATATAGCATACGCAGGTCAAATGAATGTAAAAACATTTCTCACATTTTATTAAAAACACTTTTCTCTATATTTCTGAGTTTTGGTCTGTTTACTCTCTCTCTCTCTCTGTATCTATCTCACACGCACACGCACACACACACACACACACACACGTTTTCCCTGTCAGCCACGCTGCCTTTTACAAGCACAAATGAACACGTATTTGCGCGCGCGCACACACACATAACACACACACACACACACACACACACACGCATGCATGCATGCATGCATACGCACATACACATACCCACGCGTGCGTACACACAGAGAGAAAATATGCACACACTCGTCAAGAGCTTGATAAAGATTCTCTCTCTCTCTCTCTCTCTCTGCAAACGCGCCTTCACAGACTGAGCTTAGCTATGTCATACCTGTTCTGGAGTCCCAGGAAGAAGATTGGGTGTGCTTGAGTGGTCACTTCCCAAACAGGTGTGACACTCAGTTCTCACTTCAACGACACAAGTCCTCATCTTCTCCTCACACAGACCGGTGTGACTGGAATTTAACGACCTGTTAGCTTACGGTCAAGTTGTTCTTAGCCAGGGGATTGCTCAGACGTCAATAAACAAGCAAACAAACAAGGTCAAACAACCCGCATCGCGCCCCCCTGATTGTGAGGGCAGCCAGGCAACCGGGATGTAATTGACAGCCATTGGACAAGGTGCGCCACTCGCTTTTTCCATTGTTAATGCCCCACGTCAGTTTCACTCATCGAGCTCAATTGTAAGGAGGGGAAGAAGGGAGGCCGGCGGCGCACCAGCAGGCTGCCATTTTGCCCGTCGGCTACTGGATCTATTAGCTTACCGGTCAAGTTGTTCCGAGCAGAAGATCGCTCTGACGTAAACAAACAAACAATTCAGGCGCCTTCCTTATCATGCTTCCCTTGGCTACTGGGATGTAATTGACAACCCCTGGGTAAGGTGCGCTACTCGCTTTTTCCGCTGTGGACGTCTGCGTCACTTTCACACCACGCAAATCAGTTTGAGAGTTCATCAGAATTGAGGTGGGAGAGGAGGCAGATGGGGGAGGGGCGAGGGGGGGAGGTGAGGAGGAAAGAGGGAGTGCTGGGAGTGGGGGAGGGGGCGGGTGAGGGGAGAAGTAACGTTGTAGAGGGCTTTACTTTGCGACGGCTTAGGGAGGTTTTCGTGATACATTTTAAGGAAGCTTACTTCATTACGTTTAGATGGCTTTATTTTGTTTCATTTAGTTCATTTTCCTATGTTCAGGTGGGTTGGTTTACTTCTATTTTTAAAGTGTTTTACAGAACTACTCTTTTGAAGGATTTACTTTACAACGTGGAGAGGGGTTTACTTTCCTATGTTTACAGCAGTTTGCCTCGCTACGTTTAGAACAGTTGGTTTACTTCTCAGTACATTTAGAGTGCTTCACTATGTTTAGACGGCTTTACTTGGCAACATGTAGAGGTCGTTACTTGGCTACATTTTCAACGTTTTATTTTCCTAAGTTTTTAGTGGTTGGTTTACTGTTCTGTTTACTGTGATTTACTTCGCTACATGAAAGGGGTTTGATATATATATATATATATATATTTTTTATTAGAGGCGTTTATTTTGCGAAGTTTAAAAGGGTTGGTTAACCATGCTACGTTTTAGAGGGTTTTACTTTGCGATGGCTTCTGGACGTTTACGTCTTACGTCTTGAGGAAGCTTACTTCATTACGTTTGGGGCTTTATTTTGTTTCCTTTAGAGGGTGTTACTTGGCTACATTGACAGGGTTTTATTTACCAACGTTTTCGCGGGTTGGTTACTACCATGAATAGGGTGTTTTACTTCACAAAAGAGTGGTTAAAGCATTGGACGTTAAATCTGAGGGTCCCAGGTTCGAATCTCGGTGACGGCGCCTGGTGGGTAAAGGGTGGAGATTATTCTGATCTTCTAGGTCAATACATGCTTCTGCTTGAAGCCCCTTCGTGTGTATACACACGCAGAAGATCATGTGCGCACGTTACAGATCCTGCTGTCCATGTCAGCTTTCGGTGGGTTATGGAAACAAGGACATACCCAGCATGCACACCCCCGATAACGTAGTATTGCTGCCTACATGGTAGACTAAATATGCAAAACAGTCAAACACGTAAAAATTTATATGTCTGTCTGATTGCGCACCTGAAATCTGATTGAATCAGATTTGCGCACCTGAAATCTGATTGAATCACATCGGAAACGTATAATGAGCTGCGAATGGCAGCTGTCAGTCGGCTCCACCTGGCAGCCTGTTGTGCAAATGACCCTGTGTTTGTAAAGCGCTTAGAGCTTGGTTTACGACCAAGGACAGGCACTATAAATGTATCCATATCATTCATTATTCATTCATGGGTTTACTTTACAACGTTTAGACGGCTTTACTTCACTATATTAAGAGGTCATTATTTGGCTACATTTTCAAAGTTTTATTTTCCTAAACGTTGTAAAGTTAACCCATGAATGAATAATGAATGATATGATGCCATTCATCCACAATTTGTTCTGGTTTTGAGAGATGAGGCAGAAGAGAAAGGAACAGAATAATCCCCTCGTCCCCCCCCCCCCCTTTCACTCTCTCTCACTTACACAACCAAACACACATCAATCATCTGGTTCAGAGATAAGACAAGAACAAGTCCGTTATTTTTGTACTTTCAGTTACATGCAAACTCTTCGAGTTTACTTTTTCTACTATAGGGGACATAATTCATATTTCCTGTGTAGAAGATCTTAACATGGGCTACTCCCCCTTTATCTATTTCTGAGCCGAAACCAAAGCAAGAACTCCGTTGCAATGTGCTTTGTGTTCACTGCAGCAAGGCCTACTACCACTACCGCTGCTACTTTTACAAAATAAATCTGTCGCTGTCGTTACTTCTGAAATAGCCGTTGCTCCACTTTCACTGTGACTGCAAATCAATGCTGTTGTGATTGTCTAACGACTGCTAAACGTATGTTACCGCTGATGGTATTCTGCTACTGCGAGTATCACTGTTTGTGAAAGCGATGTCAGTAGTTTGAAAAAAAAAAAGACCTTCATTTTGCTTAATCACATCACTGTGGTCACACACACTGAGTCAATTAGAAATAAAAAGTGCGAAAGATGTCAAATGACTTGTGCAGATTAATTTTGTCCAGTGTAACATGCAGTCACCCATCTCAGTACAACATCAAACTGAACTACACACAGAGACAGCAGCACAGCACAACACCAATAATAATAACTTGACGATGATTTTCCTCTTAATGATTACGTATGGTGATCGTATGTACATATTTATCAACACTTCACCTGTGTAACCCGACAGGCGATGTGTGTAGCCCGATGTGTGTGTGGTATTTTAAAAGCTAATTTTAAATCTATCCATCACCAGTGACATTAGACTCTCTCTCTCTCTCTCTCTGTGTGTGTGTGTGTGTGTGTGTGTGTGTGTGTGTGTGTGTGTGTGTGTGTGTGTGTGTGTGTGTGTGTGTGTGTTCGTGCACATGCGTGTGTTCTGTGTCAGGTGTTGGTCCCCTCGTGAGCCTGGGTATATACACAATTTCCCCTCCTCCCCTCCCCCATCTCTCTCTCTCTCTCTCTCTCTCATTGTTCAGACTGAGAAGCAAACAAATGTTGCGGTCCAGTAAGGTGAAAATGAGTTACGACATCATGACTGCTCTTGTTGTTGGGTCGAATATCAGATCAAAGTGCCAAGTTTAGAGAATACAAAAAATATAAATATAACAGTAAATGCAGTTTGCATATAATTCGGCTTCATTTTTAATTTTTTTTGTGCCCATCCCAGAGGTGCAATATTGTTTTAAACACGATGACTAAAAAGAACTGAATTTTTTATGCCTGATTTGGTGTCAACTGACAAAGTATTTGCAGAGAAAATGTCTATGTTAAAGTTTACCACGGACACACAGACACACAGACACACACACACACACACACACACACACAGACAACCGAACACTGGGTTAAAACATAGACTCACTTTGTTTACACAAGTGAGTCAAAAACCCCAGAACCATTAAAAACAGGTGGTTTTCTGTCATGACAGGTAAACGTTCTTGTGACAGGGAAAAGAATGAGAGAACAATAATATATATGAAGGAAACTCCGTAGACACAGTAGTGACAGGGATAGAAAATATCATTATAGAATCATTACATACATTTGTAGCATTGAATTAATATCGTTGTGCCTAATAAAATAAGTATAGAACAGTTGTTTCTCTTGTACCTTGTCTATACATTGCGCTGCATCGCATGGCATGACATTGTATTATAAGTTCTACAACACTCTTTAGTCACAACATAATCATCAGTGTCAAATTCGGGCTACACAGGCGCCATCCACACATGCATGCTTTTTTTCCTGTCTGCATGTACACATTTTATTCCTATCTTTCACTTTTTGTATATTGTAGTTATATTTGTATTACTCTTTTTGGCACAACAGATTTCCTTCTGTGAAATTCGGGCTGCTCTCCCCAGGGAGAGCGCGTCACTACACTGAGAGCGCCACCCATTTTTTTTTTTTTCTGCCTGCAAGTCTATGTGTTTTCCTATCCAAGTGGATTTTTCATCCAAATTTTGCCAGGGACAACCCTTTTGTTGCCGTGGGTTCTTTTACGTGCACTAAGTGCATGCCGCACACGGGACCTCGGTTTATTGTCTCGCACAAATGACTATCGGCCAGACCACAACTCAAGGCCTAGTGGAGGGGGAGAAATAACTGGCGACTGCCGGTGTGATTCGAACCATTGCGCTCAGATATTCTTGCTTTCTAGGCGGACGCGTTACCTCTAGACACTTCAGTTCTTCCCGAGGTCCTGCCATGGAGCTGTGTGACAGCCAATAGATAGACTACAGCATGAGGTACATGTGTGCCCATGTTTTGTTCTTGTCAACATTTAGAAATAATAAGCATCATAATAGTAACGGAAGAATAATAAATATGTTGGATATCATTTCAGTTTACCGCTTGGATATGTATGCCTTGAGTTTGTGCCACTTCTCGTATGATGATCGTTAGTATCTTGAACGTCTTTATTAGAAAAGACTTGTTTACTCGTCTAAAATCACACTACCTGAATAGACGATAAGCTGGAAAACGCACTTGTTTACTTAGGGTTTTTTTTTTCCATTTTCAGAAAAGATCGCACTGTGTGATCTGGACTGCCTTGGAGGTCTGGGCATGGGGGTAAGTAACTCATAATCCTTCACTCGCGTGGGATACAGGAGTTATTTTTCTTGCTTCACAAGAGAATAATGAAGCTGAGTCTAAGGATGTTGAAATGTGGATGTTGGATTTCAGTTCAAGCCTGTAAAGGCAACACCCAAGGTGTATTTTCCCGTATATCTTTCGTTCCTCTTTTAGTTTTATACATGCAGAATAGTCGGAAATGTGGATTTTGGTGTGCGAGGGAGCGAGCGTGCGTGAATGTGTGCGTCTGTGTGTGTGTGTGTGTGTGTGTGTGTGTGTGTGTGTGTGTGTGTATGTGTGTGATATTGATCAAAAGGCCTGCACCTTGATCACAATGGATTTGCCAAAAGTGTCTCATACCAAGGGTATAGCATAATTAACTGTATCCCCCCATCCCCTCTATCCCTGCCCAGTTGTGGTCTTGTTGGTTTTGGGTTGTTGGTTTTTGTGTGTGGTGTGTGTTTATTTAAGACGTGAAGATATCTCACTGCTCATCGTTCTCCTTCTACAGCCTTTGGGACGGTGTTCCTGGTGAGGCCCTCCCAGCTGGCCAGGTGGGCGCAGCCCAGAACATTGATGGCCCTCAAGAAGCAGGAAAAGGTTGGGGGCTGTGAGGACGTCCTAATGACGGAAGTCAGCATCTGTAAGGATGTTCTCGGTGGCCCCTTCCTTGGACAGCTCCTGGCCAGCTTCCAGACGAAGCAAAACACGTATCTCCTAACAGGTACTGGTGGGAAATGCTTAAGGCATAGGCTCCTTAGAGAAGATAATAAGATTCATATTTTGAGTATTCATTATGCAGTATCATTTCAATCTTGATCAATTACGCAAGCTCAAATACCCTTCGCCCTTCACAACCAATCATTCAACTACTCCACAGAGGCAGAAAAGCACACATTGTGTTTTCTGTTTGCGTCTGTCTTTCTTTCTCTCCTGTCTGTCTGTATCTGTTCTCTTGTTTTTCATGAAGATTCTTATCTTAGGCCTGTCTGTTGATCGAGTGACTGACTGATTTCGTTGTTTGTGGTTTCTTTCGATGTTGTTTATAAAGTTATGCATGCATACATACATAAACACACACACACACACACATATATATAAATATATATGTATATATATATATATTATGTGTGTGTTTGATATATATATATATATATATATATTATGTGTGTGTTTGATATATATATATATATATATATATATGTGTGTGTGTGTGTGTGTGTGTGTGTGTGTGTGTGTGTGTGTGTGTGTGTGTGACAATGTCGGCAATATTCAAGACGTTTTTACTTGACTCGTGGAAATGGAAATAAAATCATGTGTGTGACCCCCTTCGATTACTCTATTGGATCGTGTGTCTGTGTGTGATTCCTCCAGAGTTCTATAGCGGGGGGTCGCTGCAGCACCACATCACGGCCAGGACGGTCTTTGGTGGACGACAAATGGCCATCCTGGCGGCTGAGCTATCTGTGGCCTTGGCGTTTCTTCACGATGTAAGTTGGTCTTAAAATACATAATGCAGTAGGACAGGACTGGATAGGACAGAATGACATTATAGGGGTGTGTTCATAAGAGTTCCGGCGATGTGTCATAAAAAAACTTCACACACATCATTGACAAAGATAGAGGGAAACAGAGGAAAGAGGGAGAGAGATATATATAGTACAGAAGTCTTTTTCAATGCATTTAACATTATCATCAAACCTGCACAAAACATTTCAAGCACAACAATGATGTACTGACCAGTTTGCTTTCTATTTTAAATGGATATTGAACAGTCCGTCAGAAAACGTTACCAGGTACACAGTGTCCATGCGTTATTTTCACGTCCTGTGCCATCATACCGAATTGAATCCAAGTTGGAATCGAAACACCGTGACACAGATTGCTGTTTTCTGCTCAATATCAGTCTTTCCATATTTTTTCTGTACGTGCTTGATGATGTTGGTTTCTTTTTTCTTTGCAGAGGGCCATTGTACATCGGGACGTGAAGCCCGATAATATCATGTTTGACGGCGATGGCCATGCCAAGGTCATAGACTTTGGAATAGCAGCATATGACTGGTGGGGTGACCCGGCCATCCAGGAGCCTTGCGGTACATCTATATATTTGGCTCCTGAGATGTACCGGGAGCCAGTGCATTATGACAAGGTAAGTCCACCTGTATCACCTGTCAGCATGCAAATACATTAAGATTAATAGAATAATGCACGTGACTAACCTGTCTGTCCACACACCAACATGTGCGTTATTCAAGCCATCCGTGATACGGGACAGAAAACGTGTGCTTGTAACCACACATTCTTTTTTGAATAGAGAGAATGGGGTGGGAAGGGTGAGAAAGAGAACGTGTGTCGTGGAAAGAAGGCCACAAACGTTCACCAGACATGGAGTCCTTACAGCGTGTTCTTGTGTGTCCTCAGATGGTGGACTGGTGGGCGCTGGGCGTCACGCTGCTGGCCCTGGTCTATAAGGTGGACCCCTTGGACCTCTTTGAGGGTCCACTGAAGTCCACGGGGCAGCAAGAACGGTGAGTAGAGTCCATGTGTTCTAGCCCGTGACCATTCAGATAATTGACATCTTGGGTTCGTGTGCATATGTGTCATGAGAAATTAAAATATAACAGATGCGGAAGTCATATCATGCATTTAGGTTAATAGGTAGCAACAGAATTACTGAGAAAAGAGTAACGTTATCAATCAACACTGTCCCCATTAAACAGTTTGGAATCCGCGAAATGAACGGTGCTTTTCAAGCCTTTGGGGAGAAAGCCTCAATACACTGACTTGCCAAAGCTATCAAGATTCTTTAATAAATTGATAAGGTGAGAGATAGTCTGCACACGAAAAACGCTATGAAAGCTTGTTTGAAAGAAAATGCAATTGAGTGTGTCCTGTATGTCCAGGGGAGGATTCCGCATGGCTCCGGGGCCGACTCACTTCAGGCTGGGAATGTACTCCCAGCCCCTCAAGACCTTTATCGATGGTCTTCTGAAGGAGGACCCTGCAAACAGACTGGGGGAGATCAGTCAGCAACGACTGTTCTTTGTGGACGGAATCCTATCGGTAAGGCTTGTGAGACCACAGGAGTGGGACCTGACACTGAGTGACGGACAGACAGATAGGAAGCAATTGAAAGTGAGTGAAGTTGGAGGGAGAAGAGAGAGAGATAGATTGGAGCAAAGAAGGGAAGTATGAACGAATGTCAGTCACACAATGTTTTCAGGTGTGTGTGTGTGTGTGTGCAGACTGACCTGAAGTGGATATCCCTCAAAAGGGGGGAGTGTCCTGCTCCCCTTAACCTGCAAAATTACCAAAAGCCAAAGCTGTTGGAATGGCTACAGCTGACAGCCTGATGATGACGATCACAACAGTGATGCATACTGTGAGGTAAGCAGAAATATCCGTTTGACAAGTGTGTATGTGTGTCTGTATGTGTGAGAGTCTGTGTGTATTTGTCCATTTGACTGTGTGTGCAAGAGATCACTTGTGATTGTGATCTTGTGTCTGTCTGTGTTTGTATGATGATGATGTGTGTGTGTGTGTGTGTGTG
The DNA here is from genome assembly GCF_041734735.1 of Babylonia areolata. NCBI lineage: Eukaryota > Metazoa > Mollusca > Gastropoda > Neogastropoda > Buccinidae > Babylonia > Babylonia areolata. The sequence continues at coordinate 43,342,961 of NC_134893.1, read as the reverse complement.
TGAGCCGTTCATGTATGTACGTGCGTTTTATATGTGTTATGCAATGATCTCCTCTGTACGTGGAAGCTTCAACCAAGACCATTGATTTTTATTGACTCACTTGTGTAAACAGAGAGTCTATGTTTTAACCCAGTGTTCAGTTGTCTGTGTGTGTGTCTGTGGTAAACTTTAACATTGACATTTTCTCTGCAACTACTTTGTCAGTTGACACCAAATTTGGCATAACAACAGGAACAAGAGAGGCAAAGTCTTCAAGACTCATTTGTGATACACTTTTTAAAAAAAATTCAAGCTTTTTATGTATTGAGTATAATGCATTTACTGTTATATTTATATTTTTTTATATTCTCTAAACTTGGCACTTTGATCTGATATTCGACCCAACAAAAGATCTGTCATTGACATCATTTTTTGTTCAAACAGGAACTTCTTTTGCTGAGCATGGAAGTTTTATTTATTGCAAACGTTTTGGTGCAGACAGTAAAACAAGGGAAATTACTCTGCTGGAGGACTTAGTTTGCTTTAAACTGTTCTTTCTCATCTTAAACATTACATTTTGAAATTATACTCAATAAATAAAAAGCTTGGATGTTTTTAAAAAGTGCATCACAAGTGAGTCTTGAAGGCCTTGCCTCTCTTGTTTCAAAATGTAATGTTTAAGATGAGAAAGATCAGTTTAAAGCAAATTAACTCCCCTAGCATTACAGAGTAATTTCCCTTTTTTCTATCTACACCAAAACGTTTGCAAAATAAATAAAACTTCCATGCTTAGCAAAAGAAGTTCCTGTTTGAACAAAAAATGATAATAATGACTGCTCTACTGTTTGGTCAGAATATCAGATCAAAGTGCCAAGTTTAAAGAATACAAAAAATATAAATATAACAGTAAATGCAGTTTGCATATAATTAGGCTTCATTCTTTATTTTTTTGTGCCCATCTCTGATTCAGAGATAAGACAAGAACAAGTCCGTTATTTTTTTTGTACTTTCAGTTACATGCAAACTCTTCGAGTTTACGTTTCTACTATAAGGGACATAATTCATATTTCCTGTGTAGAAGATCTTAACATGGGCTACTCCCCCTTTATCTATTTCTGAGCCGAAACCAAAGCAAGAACTCCGTTGCAATGTGCTTTGTGTCCACAGCAGCAAGGCCTACTGCCACTACTGCTGCTACTTTTACAAAATAAATATGTCGCTGTCATTACTTCTGAAATAGCTGTTGCTCCACTTTCACTGTGACTGCAAATCAATGCTGTTGTGATTGTCTAACGACTACTAAACGTCTGTTACCGCTGATGGTATTCTGCTACTGCGAGTATCACTGTTTGTGAAAGCGATGTCAGTAGTTTGAAAAAAAAAGACCTTCATTTTGCTTAATCACATCACTGTGGTCACACACACTGAGTCAATTAGAAATAAAAAGTGCGAGAGATGTCAAATGACTTGCAGATTTGTCCAGTGTAACATGCAGTCACCCATCTCAGTGCAACATCAAACTGAACTACACACAGAGACAGCAGCACAGCACAACACCAATAATAATAACTTGACGATGATTTTCCTCTTAATGATTACGTATGGTGATCGTATGTACATATTTATCAACACTTCACCTCTGTAACCCGACAGGCGATGTGTGTAGCCCGATGTGTGTGTGTGGTATTTTAAAAGTTGATTTTATATCTATCCATCACCAGTGACATTAGACTCTGTGTGTGTGTGTGTGTGTGTGTGTGCGCGCGCGCGTGTGTGTGTTCGTGCATATGCGTGTGTTCTGTGTGTGTTGGTCCCCTCGTGAGCCTGGGTATGTTACACAATTTCCCCTCCTCCCCTCCCCCATCTCTCTCTCTCTCTCCCTCTCTCTCTCATTGTTCAGACAGGGAACAGAAGCAAACAATTGTTGCGGTCCAGTAAGGTGAAAATGAGTTACGACGTCACGCTGGTCTCCGCCTTTAGTGCCGGCGGCCGGAACTCATTGGAAATGGCCAGTGGTTCGCTTGAGCAAACATCCAACGATAGTTCGTATTGTGGGGATCAACTGTCTCTCAGGCAGACAAAAGAGAGAGAGGAGGGAGGGAGAGAGGAGCTGGTGGGGGGGAGCAAACTCTCCACTCTTTCCTTCCTTCCTTCCTTCCGTCGTGATGAAAGATTGGGCGCCGTGACAAAGGTCCGGCCATGAGGACGCATGGCGACTGGTTGGGTGTGTTTGAGTTGTTGGACACTCTCTCACACACACACCAGTGGATGGGAAACACGGGTCAGTATATTTGAGACGAAGCTTTACGAGAAGGAGCAGTACTACCGTTGCTCTGCATCTGAGGGCGGGGAAAAAGTTTGTTTCCAGTTAGGTCTATATAAAAATGTGTGCCGTGCGATAAACTGGGGAATCAAGTGCTTTACTGCTCGGGTTTATTTTCTCCCCATACTTATCATTTTATCTCAGTTGTTGTTGTTGTTGTTGTTTTTAGCGTATTTATTTGTTCTAAATGAAACTAAAAAAAACAACAAAGGCACGGAGTTTTCGACTGTTACCTTCGAGTAAAATGCATAGTAATTCGAATGATGAGTGTTGTCGTCTGCAGGTTGCCGTCACTACCCCATTCTGAACTGCATTGTTCCACTATATGTCTAAATTTATTTCGCCCATGTACGCATTGACTCCGAGTTAAGCTAAACCGGATACACGGATTGCACGGCAGAGGCGAAGGAATAATTCCCTCCACTTCAAAATATTTCTTTGGATTTTTGTTCATTGTGAGACAGCCTGCAACGGGTAGATCAAAGTCACGTGCACAGACATATTCTGCTCCATTCAGTAAGTTAGCTCTTTGTTTATTTCATTAGTTCTTGTTTTTTGTGTGTTTTGTTTCTTATATGCCGATGTGGTGTCGATCAATGTTTAAGTGCTTGCATATTCTCTCCATGCTGTTATCGACATTGTAGTTTCCATTCATATTCTTCAGGATGAAGCTGCAACTTGGAAATTATTTGTTATCTCCCGATGTGCATCAAACATTTGTCAAACGTTGTTGGGAAACCAAGAAAATGAGGACACTGAAAACGCCGGTATGCTTTTTAGTGTTCAGTATCTCTTCTCATTGTGGTTTAAGTCATTTCTATTTTTTTCTTTCCGGAATGAAAAACTTTTTAAACTTTCAGATTCAGGTGGTGTCTTTGGTAGGACATTTATACTTTCCCTTGATTTCAGAAGTGCTGCCCGTCTCTAACCATCAGTCTCATTTGCAAACAGTTATCGTGTGTGTGTGTGTGTGTGTGTGTGTGTGTGTGTGTGTGTGTGTGTGTGTGAAACGAATGTCTGTTATCCGCCCTTCATCCTTGGTCCACATGACTTTTGGAAGACGAAAATAAAAAGAATATATATATATATATATGTGTGTGTGTGTGTGTGTGTGTGTGTGTGTGTGTGTGTGTGTGTAGGGGGAATGCAGCCAGTATTCTGTCAACTAAATAAAAAAAAAATTGAAAAAAGATCAAGAAAGAAAGAAACCAAACGTAAAATTCCGTTTGTGTGAATATTCCTTCACTGTTCATGACACGGGTTACTGGTATGTTGGATGATATCTAGAGTAAATTCAATAGCATACATGGTCTGGTAAACTTTTACGTGAATTGATAATTCTGTTGAAACAGCGTTCGTCAGTAGACTGTGTTCAAAGTGCACCCGGTTACATCAGCGGGAGAAAAAGAAGCATGTTGCAGTTTAGCTCTGGCTGGTAAAAGGTGTTGGTGGTCAACAAAAACTCAGTTGCACCAGCGTGTAAAAAAAACAACAACAAACCAACAACAACAACAACACACACACACACACACACACACACGCACGCACGCACGCACGCATGCACTCTCTCAGACACACACACACATTGTCACACACAAACACACACACATACACACACTACACACACAGACACACACAGACACACACACACTCCGGTGCACACACACACACACACACACACACACACACACACACACACACACACACACAGAACAACAACAACAAAAACACGAAGTGATAGACATAGGCAGTTTATTTCTTTAAACCCCTCCCCCCAAAAAAACCCGTAAAAATGCCAGTGGGAGCGGCTGTCAAATCAGGGTACTTGAAATGTTCCCATTGAGATTTTCCTTGTGTACTTGTCAGTGAAATCGGCGTTAATACCAAAGACGCCAAACACGTCATGCGTGTTCACTCAAAGAACAGATATAGCCATGTTCCCCAATGCCCCCCTTTGTGATTGAGAAGAGGCGGTATGTTCGTTACTGTCGCCTCCGTGCGAAGTCTCACGAGAACGGTACAAAGAGTCGGGCGAAAGCTGGCAATGCTTTGGTTCTTTCTAACATCGTCTGTCGCGTGACGGCTTTATGGGGTCTTTGAGGGAAGTGGTTTCTATACAGGTCTGTGCCTTGCTTTGTCCTGTGGCGATATCGTCTCACCTGGATGCTTTCACATGACTGCCTGCGCAGAAGGGGGTGTCTGGGACTACGATGTTGATGGGGCGTAAACTGCTGTCTGATCGTTTTGCTATAAACACAGATCAGTCTGACACGATGTTGTTGAAGGGTGTGAAGTGCTTTCTCGTCCTGTTGTCAAACACACTGATCTCAGCCTACCACACTTCTGCTGTTTCAGTTCTGGCGTCTGGTCTTGGGGTGATGTAGAAGGAGGATGAAACACCAGGTCAAACACCTTCTTTGTTTAATCGCATTGGTTTCTGTCCCGTGCTGAACGTGGTTTTTATCCGTCAGTAGCTGTGTCTCCAGCAAAAGTGACAGTTGGGGATTCTCGAATGGATGTCAAACACCTGTGAAGTGCGCACTGCATTTCGTCGTTTTTGTAATTTATGTGAGTGTAAATCTTTATATAATCGATCAGGTGAAAAGTATATTTGCCATTACTGATGTGAAAAAAAAACGACAATAAACAACAATTCCATAAAGATACATGACTCAAAACAACAACAATCCTAGTGCCCATCTGTACAGTCAAATAAAACAAAAGCAAAAACAAAACAAAACAACCCAAAAACAAACAAACAAAAAAATCAAAAAGAAAAACGAAAAACACACGCTATTCGGAAGATAGTGGAAGACAGTATGTTATAACTGGTCAATAGAATAATGTAAACACTAATAATTAGAACAAATCTCCTCAAGTGATTCATCAACACTCACCCCCGACAGGTAAATTCATCGTTCTGCAACCATGGCCTCTCAAGCCTTGCTCAAAGCGGTGACATCAGCACGGTTCACGCAGACACGGCTGCTGCTACAGATGGGCGCTAACGTGAACGCCAAAGACCCTGAGGGCCGAACGCCCATCATACGTGCCTTGTGTCTGCCCAACGAGAAGGTCAGGACCAACTTTCTCCGCCTTCTGCTCAAGGCTGGTGCGCTTGTCAGTCTGTGTGACCGCCAGGCCCGGAACGCCCTCATGTGGGCCTGCAGTGTGGGCAGCGTGGAGAACGTCAGCCTCCTCCTCCACCACGCGGACGTTGACCTCAACATCAACGCTCAGAACTCGGAGGGCCAGACAGCGCTGTGGACATCGGTGAACGGAGACAGAGTGGAGATCGTGCAGGAACTGGCCCAAGCGCTGTCCAAACACGGGCTGAACTTTGAAGTGGAAGATCGCACCGGAGTCACGCCCGCTCAACTTGCCGCTAAACTGGGTCACTTCCGCTGTCTGCAGGCCATGATCACACATCTAGACTCTGTGGATAAATCAGTCAGTACTCTCTTCAACATGGCTAATCTGAGCAAGATTTTCAAATCCTTGAGTATAACGATCGGTCCAAAATGCACCACGGAAATGACTCAACCACAGGAATCAACCAAAGCAGTGCAGGACCCACCGACGATACAGATCACCTCTGCAGAAGGACACCAGGTCCTGAGCCAGGCTCCACGGCATAAGACGGAGAATCGGCATTCAAGCCACCCGCTTCCTCCACTGAAACTTTATGAAAACCCATCGAAGTCTTACACATCCTTCTCCTATGGACGCTTCACCGTGAGCCACATCCCTAGCCCCAACCCTGACCGTTCCCAAAGGCCGTCCACAGAACGGCACCCACACCGTGAACACATCACGCGACTGCCATATCTAGGACGTTCAGCTGTTGATGATAACGGCGTCACCCAAAGCAGACATCATCGGCACATCACTCCTCTGTTGTCCTCCACCCCTAGGAACCAGTCCCGCTCGTCCTCAGACCTGACCGAGCTGCTGTCGGAACGTTCCGAGCTGGTGGTGTTCCCCCCGCTGGTGAGGATCACAGTGCGGGACGAGGGGTCGGTGCGGCACAGGCTGCCCGAGCTTTTTGACATCCACGCTCAGCAGATCTCGGACTCCTTCAGGAAAGCCGCGGCGCCGAAACCACCCCCTCTTCCAAAGGCCAAACCGGAACCAGGTGAAGACTGAACTGTCATTGAAGACAATAGTGTTGTTGTTGTTGTTGTTGCTGTTGTATCTTTCCATTATGTTAGATTCTTTTCACTGTTTCTTTTTCCCCTTTAATTTGTAATCATCCCCCAGGCTCCCCCCCCCCCCACCCCCACCCCGGGCCCCTCCCGGTTATTCCGACTAGACAACCACCCTCACCCGACTCCCTCACCCCGACTTTTCTTTATTTCCTTTACTCTTTCTGCCTCTTTCTCATTTTTTCCCTTTTGTCTTACTTTCTATTGATAATGTAACATTAACAAGCGGTCCCTCGACATCCCATCCCCATAAGTTCATTTATGTAATGTAAATTTCTATCTGTCTCTCTTAAACGAAACTGCAGACACAATTGTTCTCTTTTTCACGCTTTCTTCCTCGGAATGTACATGTATATGCGCGCGTGTGTGTGTGTGTGTGTGTGTGTGTGTGTGTGTGTGTGTGTGTGCGCGCGCGTGCGTGCGTGCGTACAGTACGTGTGTGCCAGTGTGTGCGTGTGTGCATGTGTGTCTATCAGAACATTCTTCTTTGTTCCATATTTGACCTATTTGTTCTTATATATATATATATAGTTTACACACAGGATTAACCAGAAGCAAGCAAACGAATAAATATCCATCAAAATAATGTCGACTTTTTTTATAGACATATTATAGCGTGCATGCATCGAATGTAGTGATTACATGACGATTGATGTACGTGCTTATCTAAGCCAGGTTAGTTATGGCATTTGTTCCTTCAAGACGAGAAAGGAATGTGTATAGCAAGTGACAAAGACTTATTGCTATTGTTGTAACATTGTTGTTTTTGATAACTCACTGCTCATACTCCCCACAAGACAAAGGTTCTTAACAACAGCCCTACATCTAAAGGCCTACATCATGATAATGGATATCCTCTTTCTCTTCAATATGATGATGATAATAATGATGATGATGATTATCACCATCATCACTATCATTATCATCATCATCACCATCATTATTATTTATTGACTCACTTGTGTAAACAAAGTGAGTCTATGTTTTAACCCGGTGTTCGGTTGTCTGTGTGTGTGTGTGTGTGTGTGTGTGTGTGTGTGTGTGTGTGTGTGTCTGTGGTAAACTTTAACATTGACATTTTCTCTGCAACTACTTTGTCAGTTGACACCAAATTAGGCATAAAAATAGGAAAAATTCAGTTCTTTCCAGTCATCTTGTTTAAAACAATATTGCACCTCTGGGATGGGCACAAAAAAAAATAAAAAAAAATGAAGCCTAATTATATGCAAACTGCATTTACTGTTATATTTATATTTTTTGTATTCTCTAAACTTGGCACTTTGATCTGATATTCTGACCCAACAACAAGAGCAGTCATTATTATGATTTTTTGTTCAAACAGGAACTTCTTTTGCTAAGCATGGAAGTTTTAGTTATTTTGCAGACGTTTTGGTGCAGATAGTAAAAAAAGGAAATTACCCTGTAATTATGCAAGGGGACTTAATTTGCTTTAAACTGATCTTTCTCATCTTAAACATTACATTTTGAAATTATACACAATACATAAAAAGCTTGCATTTTTTTTTCCCAGTGTATCACAAGTGAGTCTTGAAGGCCTTGCCTCTCTTATTATTATTATTATTATTATCATCACCCCCTGCGCTTTGTGCAGGTTCCAACTGGTCCAAACTGAAAGGAGTGGCGCTCATCGCCAGGCTTAGCCGAAATATGAACAGCTTCACCAAGGGCGTCGCACTTGCTGCTGCTGCTGCTGCTGGCGTTGCTCCTGACGATGATTCTCTGGCAGAGGATGCCAACTCTGCAGGAGGCCTGGCCAAACTCTTCCTGCCTAAACGACGACTGCCTGCCAGCATCAAGCAACGCAACGGATAACATCGAGTTAGGGGAGATAAAGAGAGAGAGAGGGGGGGGGGGGAAGCCTGATAACTCTTGCAGATACCGCGTTCAAGTTGTGGATTTTGAAAGGATCACGAGTACGGCCTAGTGCTCATGATGTGAAGACACGTTGATTTCAAGTTCT
>NC_134893.1:43316973-43329473 GCF_041734735.1 Babylonia areolata | reverse complement strand
CGTTTGCTTTATTGTATGCTGTCTGATTTAAAAAAAAATATATATATATGTGTGTGTGTGTGTGTGTGTAAATTTAAAATAATAATAATAATAATAATAATAATAATAATAATAAATTAAAAAGAAAGACAGAAAGATGAAAAGCTTTTGGCGTACTGACAAGGTTACACTGAAACTAAACAAACGTTGCTTAGCGGAGTTCTGTATACATATATATGTATGTATGTGTGTGTGTGTGTGCGCGCGCGCGCACACACACACACACACACACACACACACACACACACACACACACACACACACACACATATATATATATATATATATATTGCACCGAGTGCTCAGATGAAGAATTCCTTTTTCTTAATTTCTCAGCATATATCAATTCTCCGAATCTGATGAATTTACGAAGATGCCAGTCAATAACTTATCACGTGACAACTCGAAACGGCACTTTTCAACAATACCAGTGACAAGTAACAACAACTCGACTGGTTTATCCCCCAGTGCAAGGGTTTTCTCCCCTGGGACCAAAATAAATCTTATCAGTTCCGGGGATAGAAGCCATAATTGAACATGTAAAATCGGCCATAGTTGTCTCTTTTTTTTTCTCTTTTTTTAATACTCGTTTTCAAAACGATTCCGGGTTCAATTTTCCACAAGGAGAGGGCCTTTTTACCCCCACCCACCCACAACTAGATTTCACATAGTGTCCTTGGAATGGGACAATCATAAACAGAGGTCCCACTATGTGCAGCATGCGCATGTAAAAACAACACATCAAAACAGGAGAGTTGTCCCTGATAAATATGCGTAAAAAAACAACAACAACAACACGAAAACAACAACAACACACTCCACTGTCATGGATAAATAACTATATTCAGACAGACAGAGAGAAAGGCTGCGTGTTATCACTTTGCAGACACTTTATTGAACCTCTTCGGTCTCGGCCATCACTCCAGCGGATTCTACACTCTGATTGCAGCAGGCTTAACAGTCCCCCCCATTTCTCACATGTGATTAAGACTCTGCCTGCAACAGACGCCAGCTGTGCCAGTATCTCAACCAATCATTGACATATACATAAGGATATGACGTCAGTGACATTGACGTCATACACAGAGGTCAAGGAGGCAGACCAGGAGATAGCTCGTGCAAGTTGTTTCTTTCTTATTCTCCTCATAAATTGTCCTTCGAGTCATTCTTTCTCACGGATTTAGAATTTCGTGAAACATCTCTCTGACAGAGCTGTATCAGTGCATAAATCAGATTCAGGGTGAATGTTGCCGGGGTTTTTTATCGCAGCAGCTTTATCCTTTTTTTCAAGTTTTGGAATGTGTTCTTGACGTGTAAATGGGCCTTGACGCGTCAGTGGAAACAATATCACTGGCGGGAGACAGTAAAGTGAGGAATCTATCTGTGTGTGTCACTCGTGTGTGTCAGTGCGTGCGTGCGTGCGTGTGTGTGTGTGTGTGTGTGTGTGTGTGTGTGTGTATGATGAGTGTGTGTGTGTGTGTGTGTGGTGACTCTGTGTGTGTGTGTGTGTGTGTGGTGACTCTGTGTGTGTGTGTGTGTGTGTGTGTGTGTGTGTGGTGACTCTGTGTGTGTGTGTGTGTGTGTGTGTGTGTGTGTGTGTGTGACTAGTCAGCAACCTTACTATTCCACTAGCTTCTGTCTTGTGGATCAATGTCTATCACATGCAACTAAAAAACGAAAACAAAAAACAAACAAAACTACAAACAGTGATAAAACCATTTGCCCCTAGAAACGCTGTGATCATATACGTTCATGGAATTGAAAAAAAAAAAAAGTGATAAATTTTAAAGGTTGTAGAGGCGCGAATCAGAACACATCACCTCAGTGTAACAATTGATAAATAAATTGACAATCAATCGCACTGTGATATACTCGGCTGACGTGACAGCGGCAAAATAAAAGCAATAACCGAGATCTGTGTGAATGGTATAGACAGTATCAGTGGTAACAGCAAAATCCTGGCTTCTCGGAAGGAATCATGGTACAACTTTCTTTCCTTTGCGGCAATCTCCCTGTCTTCAGTGTTTCCCTATACGTTCATACGCTCATAAATGAGCTGTTCCATTGTCGGCTGTTGCCGTAACATCACAGTTACGCCCTGTCAGCTCTGGCATATTATTCTTTCCCCCAACAATAACAAGGAGACACCTGTGAATACCCCCCTCCCCTCCCCCAGGCCCCCGCCCACTCCCCCCATCCCACTCCATAGGATGTCTCCCACCAAACGGTGCTGATCTCACCTAGCTTCTGACTTGTCGGTTCCACCTGTTGTCTATATATCTGTCTCTCCCTGGCTTTTGCGCTCCAGGGGAGACAACACGCGTCATCACCAGTTCAAAAGGGAGTTAATTCAACCACCTGCGTAGATCTCTAGCCGTGTATTTGTGATCTCCGGTGCAATGTGTGTGTGTTTGTGTGTGTGCGCGCGCGCGTGCGCGCACACTCGCACGTATGCATTTGCTAAAGTCAGTGAACGCGGCTTTGCGTTCTTTCTGGCCCGTCTATAAGACCGTCTGTCTTTTCTATCCTTTTTTTTTTTTTTTCTCAGTTCCGTCGGCTGTCACAGTCAACCATGCCGGTTTACACTGACATAAAACACGCTTTCTATAAAAAGAAATGACTGCTGGATACATAGTGCACCTCCACCATTTCAGATTGTGTACTGGACGACAACGAGATGAACACGTCAGTGCGCGCAAAACACACACACGCACACATGCACGCACGCATGCGCCACGGCGCGCGCATTAACGTCGGTTTCCCTTCTGTTCACCATTCTCTGTCTCTCTCACACTAGAGCTGTCAGTTCAGTTTCTTTTTTCCTCCTTGTTTTTCAGGGCGTTTCACCCTCCCTATTGTCTGTCTGCATGCCTATTTCTTAGTGCGCGCGCGTGCATGTGGCGATGCGGCGAGTGTGTATGCGTGCGCGCGCCACTATGTTAGCCGCTTGGTGTGATGCCAGTTATTGCTTTCATATTGTTCATGACCTTATTCGTTTGTTTTCTGTTTGCGGGCAGTAAACAAACCATGAGCTGATCACACCGGTAACATGGGGGGAAATGAATAGTGGTGGCTGTAAATGCCGTATATGATTTCTGTTATTTTCGTCCTCAGTACCATGAACCACTGCACGGACTGCAGTGTCACGTGAGATCGTGTGTTTGGAGTCTGCTGGAGTGCATTGCCAGTTCAAACAACCAAAGAGCAAATACTTAGTAAAAGATAGAGGCTCTTTGGGTCAAATCAACTTCTCGGTCCCTCGTGTGTGTCAGTGTGTGTGCGTGTGTGTGTGTGTGTGTGTGATATTTTTTTTCATAGAAAGACAGCCTATCTTTTGTTATGGATTTGCGGAAAACAGAAATGTAGCGTGCTATGCCGTTTTGCATTATGAGTAGGACCGACGGTGTGTTTTTAAAGAATCACAATTATCGTTACTATCATTCTTTTTTTTTTTTTTTTTTTTTTTTTAGTTTGTTTTTTGTGCGTTCTTCTATTTTGTATTCAAACATTTGCTTTCTGTTGTCAAGTATTCTGTTTCAATATATTTCATTCTCAACTTAAAGTAACTTTTCTCGGTATGTTTCACGATGACAATAACTACTATACAGTGTACTGACATAGTCATCTAATCCTTCAAGGTTAGCCGATTTAGAATGAAACAAAAATCTTCAGTGACAGAAGTTCATCGTTCTAGTCAGTAGGTAATGATCGCAAACACGCTAGCTTTTCACGGTATTTGAAAATGACAATGAAAGGAACAAATCAGAACAGAGGTGTTTTCACACAAAAATAATTGATTTATCAATTTATCCATTTTGTGTGTGTGTGTGTGTGTGTGTGTGTGTGTGTGTGTGTGTGTGTGTGTGTGTTGTTTTTGCTGCAGCTGATTTAAATATCGCTTGCAATTTCTGCCCAGTATCATTAACTACAGACGAGTATGGCATGTAGCTCTTCATGACTTTTTCTAACTTGGTACTCATCCGTCGCTTCTCGATGAACGAAACTGAATAAATTGAAGAAATTGTTTTCCACAAAGTTGAATAATGCATAACGATCACTGATTAAGCCTCAGTATAATCGACAGCAACAACAATCGTGACAATAACAGCAACGTCGTCATCGTCATCATGAACAAGATGCAGTGTTATCACTGAATGTCCACGACATGAGGCAATGGGGAGGAGTGTTACCGTCATCATGGTCGTCAGTCAATGATGTTGTACCGCAGGTGTCGATGCAATGCAGTAGAAGGCAGAACCATAAATAGATTATATATATATATATATATATATATATATAATGAAAGAAAAAAAAAACGACCAACAACAAGAAGAACTCATCAACAAAGCCCCTGCATGTACCGAAAGCTGAGAATCGTGATGAAAGTGTTACACGAAAGTGGTAGTCTTCAACGGAATAAAGTGATTAATGTGTTATTATATTTCCTGACACTACGTTTGCCATATTGTAGTGGACCTTGTAACTGGAATGAACTTCCTCTTTCGCTTCGACAGATCTCCACACTCAGCTCTTAAGTGTGCCCTTAAAACCCACCTCTTCCCAAAATAGCCTCCCTTCTCTGCCTCTTCCTTGTCTTTTTTTTCTCCTTCCCCCCCCCCCTGCACCCCCCCCCCCATACACCTCCCCCCCTCCCCCATTTTAGAATTATGCATGCGTTTGAATGACTGGTGCGAAAGCGCTTTGATTTGTCTCTGCACAAGATTCAGCGCTATATAAATAAAACAATAATAATAATAATAATAATAATCACATTAAACGTCGTCATGAATGATGGGAAAAAAGAGAAATAAAAAGGAACGCAGAAAATATCAAACGAAAACAACAACAATAACAACAGCAACAAAACAAAACAAGCAAACAAAAAACAACCAAGTGAACGTTTTGCGCCAAGCTGAGCAAGGCCCCCAATTCACAGCAGCTTCTGTCTCTCACCTCTACCACCATCTTGCCACTCCAACCCCCATCTCTCTCTCTCTCTCTCAGACAAGGCAGATTTGGTTCGGCTGATACAATTTAACAAGTTTTGCTGGCAGACTGCCTGTGTGTGCGTGTGTACGCATGCGCTCTGTCTAGACCATCGTCGTCTGACTTTTGCAGATAGGTTTGGTTTTGTGTGAATTTGACTCTTTGAGCCTCTCAGTGTATCTCAATACATTGCATGCTTGGTTCAAAGAGCCAATACTTAATTAGCATCCCTGTGTGCGCAAGTTCCCATCACTTCTCTCTCAGTCCTGCAGGCTCCCAAGACCAACCTGAATAGCGCGATGGTTTTAAGCGAAGGTGATGTGCATCAGCCTTTTCTTTTTTTCTTTTCAGCAGACGGAGCGTGTATGGGTCATTCCAACCGCTAAGACACTTCCTCTTAAACCGGCCGTAACTTGAGATGTCTGTCAGTGCTTGTGCACACCCATTATTATAACTAATTGTACGTTTGTACCTGTGTTCAGAAGAAAACACACTTGTACAACCGACCAGCAAGAATAAAATGTCGCCATCTTAATCGCAGAGGAGACAAAGATACAGTTTAGGATAGACACGCTGCAGACGCTGAAATAATTACAGATGTTAATGTCAGCTAGCTAGTATCGCTGGGGATAATGATAGGATCGGCTGAAATCAAATACCCGAAATTATCAACTGACCAGACTGTACACGGTAATGGAACGTTGTCAGAAATATTGAAGTATTAGAGCCGAGAAGGCACTCCGCACAAAGCGTCCCCTCTGCCAACAACGAACAGTTATCTCTCGCAATGTTGAAAATTCTCGAATTATCTACCTTACCTTCCAGATGTGAAGCATTCGTTTGAAACTTCGCTGGACCCGATGGCAGGTCTAGAGTATCACCAATATGAAACTGAATAATGCTTCAGCTAATTGTCAGGCGACACTGCCACAAAATCATATTTTATATACACATCATATGATAAAAGAATGTGCACTGTGTTATCTTCGCATTGGTATTATATTGTCATGTTTTCATGCCTCCAGCTTTGTTTTCTCACATGCATTTTATTTTCATTTTTCTTTCTTTTAAAAAAAATAATAACTCTTCATTTGATCAGTTACAAAGATTAAAATGTCTTCTGTTATATTCAGAGAAGCAAAACCTTTAATTAAGCGTGCTGGTTGGTGGTGGTGGAGGTGTGTGTGTGTGTGTGTGTGTGTGTGTGTGTGTGTGTGTGCCGTTGTGTGTGTTTGCACCACCTGGAGGTAAGTAACCACATTCTTACCGTGCTAAAGGGATCCTGATAGGCACTGGCTGCTTATCTCAAAGAGTGGGTTTAAGGGGATTCCATGACTGAGGTTTTATCTGCTGTGTATAATAAGCAACCTTGGACTTTCTGTGAGCTTCGTTGGAGTTTCTTTCAGCGTGTGTGTGTGTGTGTGTGTGTGTGTGTGTGTGAGTGCGTGTATGTGTGTCGGTGTGTTGTGTCGTGTGTGTGTGTGTGTCAGCGCGCGCGCGCGCGCGTGTGTGTGTGTGCGTGCGTGTTGTGTGTGTGTATGTGCGTGTTATGTGTGTGTGTGTGTGTGATATAAATGGTAGTGCTGCACATATTAAGAGATTTTTTTCCAAGAAATATACTTTATAATCATAGATCTCCGAAGTAAAATTTCATAGTTGCAATTGTTTGTATTTTTCAGCCAAATATTTGTATTTTTCAGCCAAATATGTCCAAGTATTTTATTTTATGATTGTGATTCATTTCGTTTCATCGAATATATTTTTCCATGTAACTATCATGCCGTTATGTAGTTTATATATATATACATATATATATATATATATTTTTTTTTTTAACACTCTTTTTGCTCTGGGATGATAAAGTACTCTGTACTTCGTCGAAGCTGAAGAGTTCGCGCTTGTGTGAAAGGACACATGAAAAGAGTTATCTTTCTTTAATCATTATTTTCAGATCATGTACTCATTTCTTTTCGCTTACATTCCTACTTATGAAATTCATAATCAGGTAATAGTTTCAGTAGCTCAAGGAGGCGTCACTGCGTTCGGACAAATCCATATACGCTACACCACATCTGCCAAGCAGATGCCTGACTAGCAGCGTAACCCAACGCGCTTAGTCAGGCCTTGAGAAACAGCTAATGTCAACATATCAAATATGTTGGTGGAAAAAGCCCGCATATCATTCGTTCATTTATTCATTCCTTTATTTATTGTGCACTCTGTTACTCTGTGTCCGATCATGTGTTCCAGTCATGACCAAAGAAATGTTCATATATCAAAAGCATGTTCAGAGACGTTAAAATACAACAACAACAACAACAAAAAGCAAACAACAACAAACACACACACCCGAAAAACAATAACAACAACAAAAAACAAAACAAAACAAACAAAAAAACACCACCAAACAAACCCACTAATGATATTCTCAAACACGAACAAAAATTGGGATGATCGAGCAATCCCAACTTAATACATAACTGAGCTTTTAATTCGGGGACAGAGGACGGTACAACTAAAAAAATAAAATAAAATAAAAATTTAAAAAAAACAAAACCGTCGCATCTCTTGTCGAGTGCTCGTCGAACATCTCGTAAAAAAAAAAGAAAAAGAAACAACAACAACAACAAATAGATAGATAAATTAATAAATAATAATTAAGATAAAATATACTGGTCTCAATAGAAGACTGCAACATTATCATATAAGTTTTTATTTTTTGATACATTGGCATACCATTTTGGGCGGGGGTCAGTGTGGGAGAGGAGTGTGGGGTGCGGAGGTGGGGGTGAAGCGATTTGGGGGAACATCGACGACAAGAAAGGTCAGTTAATGGCTTCGGGGTTATTCTACTGACATTTTTTTCCATTTTTGACTCACTTGTGTAAACAAAGTGAGTCTATGTTTTAACCCGGTGTTCGGTTGTCTGTGTGTGTGTGTGTGTGTGTGTCCGTGTGTCTGTGTGTCCGTGGTAAACTTTAACATTGACATTTTATCTGCAAATACTCGTGCTTTGTCAGTTGACACCAAATTTGGCATAAAAATAGGAAAAATTCAGTTCTTTCCAGTCATCTTGTTTAAAACAATATTGCACCTCTGGGATGGGCACACAAAAAAAAAAAAAAAAAAGAAGCCTAATTATATGCAAACTGCATTTACTGTTATATTTATATTTTTTGTATTCTCTAAACTTGGCACTTTGACCTCTTATTCTGACACAACAACAAGAGGAGTCATTATTATCATTTTTTTGTTCAAACAGGAACTTCTTTTGCTAAGCATGGAATTTTTATTTATTTTGCAAACGTTTTGGTGCAGGTATTATTAAAGAAGGGAAATTACTCTGTAATTAATCATAGGGGACTTAATTTATCACAAGTGAGTCTTGAAGGCCTTGCCTGTCTTGTTATTTTCAGGTAACGTGCAGGGTTAAACATACCTACAACAGTGCCGCTTCGTCGGCCTAGTTCAAGATGGAGACAGGCCAGGAGTGATATAAAAATGTTAGGGCGAAGGAGACTGACGTGTAATACGGGTATAACTGTACAAGCTGATATCGTTTACCTTGTTATACAGACGGAGAGAGAGAGACAGAGAGAGAGGGAGAGGAGGAGAGAGATGCGCGTGCACGCGGAGAGAGAGAAAGAAGGAGAGAGAGGGGGGGGGGGGGGGGAGAGAGAGAGAGAGAGAGAGAGAGAGAGAGCTACAGCTATTATTTATCGTACAATTCTGCTGTGGTGCCTAACCTTTCATCTGATTCCTTTTAGTGCAGTGCAGGCTATATAGCGATGCCACAAGCGCCACGGAGAGAGAGAGAGAGAGAGAGAGAGAGGGTGCAGAGCGAGAGACAGAGACAAAGAATCTTTAAACAGCGTATAATCGCTGGTCTGACCGTAAAGACTGTCTGGTAAATGAAACAAGAAGTGAACGAGAAATGGTGACAGACTCAGCGGATGGTGCTGTAAAAAGATAACGGGACACGTAAACAAGAAGCAAAAAAAAAGAAGTTTGCTGCTCATGAAAAAACAACAACAACAACATATTATGACCGCCTAAGCAGACTGTGTGCTCACAGTGTTGGGAATGTCAATGTCTGAGAGTAATGGGGAGATGAGGGAGGAGGGGGATGAAAGGGGGGGGGGTGCTGGGGGGGGTGGAGGGGCGGCAGAAAGAGGGGGGATGAGACGTGAGACGCTGAGACGAGAGATGGGGGACGAAGACGCAGACGCAGATGATTTATTCATTAAGAGAATAGCCCCTTTTGAATGAGAGGCGATAACAAGATATGTATACATGACCGTAATATAACTGGCAATAAGCATTCAACTGCTTACACAATTAAACTATAGAAATTAGCACAATACTATTTCTCTTAACTTAAAAGCTTGATATAAATACAGTGCGAGATTTCTTACAACACCATCATCAGGAGAGAGATGGGGGAGTATGAAAGAGAGAGACACAGACAGACAGACAGACAGGGGAAAGAAAAGAGAGAGTGAGAGAAAGAGGGAGAGAGACGGCAGAGAGGGAGAAACAAGGAGATAGATAGAGGGAGAGAGACAGAGAGGCAGACAGACAGAGAGGGAGATACTGACAGAGGGAGAAAGACAGAGAGGGAGAGAGACAGAGAGGGAGAGAGACAGAGAGGGAGAGAGACAGAGAGGGAGATACTGACAGAGGGAGAAAGACAGAGAGGGAGAGAGACAGAGAGGGAGATACTGACAGAGGGAGAAAGACAGAGAGGGAGAAAGACAGAGAGGGAGAGAGACAGAGAGGGAGAGAGACAGAGAGGGAGAGAGACAGAGAGGCCCGACAGACAGAGAGGCAGACAGACAGAGAGGGAGATACTGACAGAGGGAGAAAGACAGAGAGGGAGAGAGACAGAGAGGGAGAGAGACAGAGAGGCAGACAGACAGAGAGGGAGATACTGACAGAGGGAGAAAGACAGAGAGGGAGAGAGACAGAGAGGGAGAGAGACAGAGAGGGAGATACTGACAGAGGGAGAAAGACAGAGAGGGAGAGAGACAGAGAGGGAGATACTGACAGAGGGAGAAAGACAGAGAGGGAGAGAGACAGAGAGGGAGAGAGACAGAGAGGGAGATAGATTGTTATAACAGAGAGATGAAAGAGGGGTGGGGAGAAGGCGCAGTTAGAATTTTACGTACACTACATCGAGTAATTGCAGGGCTACTGGTAAAATCACCTGCTCCATTTCAACACACACACCACTGAGCATTGTCCCAGAAAGAGCCCAGGTCATATTCCTGCCTGTCGCAATCACGGATCGGGTGTCAGTCGAGTTTACATACTGCGTGACTGAAATAAATACATGTACATATATATGTATGACGCGGTGTGTGTGTGTGCGGGTGGGGGTCGCGGGGTGGGGTACAGGGTGGGGCGGTGGGGGGGCTTGGGGGGCTAGGGGGGACAGGGGGGGGGGGCGTGTGCGAGTTTGTGTGTGTGTGTGCGCGCGCGCGCGCGTGCGTGTGTGAAAGATGCGTAAACATTGTGAAGTAAGTGGGACACTAAACTTGCTTGCCAGTCTTGTTTAAAGCAGTCTCTAAACCTGTTTTACAGAGCTAAAAACACAACAACAAACAAACATACACAAAAACCCATTACCACGAGAGAGAGAGAGAGAGAGAGAGAGAGAGAGAGAGAGAGAGAGAGAGAGAGAGAGAGAGAGAGAGAGAGAGATGCAGAGTAGAGAAGAAATGGCCGGGGAGAGTGGGAAGAAGGGAGCAAGAGAGAGAGACAGACAGACAGAAAATCGGCTTTTCTTTTCTTTTTTTCTTTTTTTTTTCAAATTTCTTTTTATTACAGCAGATTTCTTGGTGTGAAATTCGGGCTGCTCTCCCCCAGGAAGAGCGCATCGCTACACTACAGCGCCACCCACTTTTTGTATATTTTCCTGCATGCAGTTTTATTTATTTTTCTTATCGAAGTGGATTTTCTATAGTATTTTGCCAGGAACAACCCTTTTGTTGGCCGTGGGTTCTTTTACGTGCGATAAGCGCATGCTGCACACGGGACCTCGGTTTATCGTCTCACCCGAATGACTAGCGTCCAGACCACCACTCAAGGTCTAGTGGAGGGGGAGAAAATATCGGGCGGCTGAGCCGTGATTGGAACCAGCGCGCTCAAATTCTCCGGCTCGCTTCCTAGGCGGACGCGTTACCTCTAGGCCATCATTCCACTGACATGGATGGACAACTTTTTTGTTGTTGTTGCAATCCATAAAGACTTGTCATGAAAACATTTCACTAGATCATATCCCCTCTCTCCGTCTCTCACCGTCATCCTCAGTGTATGTCATCTTTCTCCGAGTCTGTCTCACTCTCATACTCCTTTTCCAAACCGAAGTTAACTCACTCAGTACGGCCAGTCCTCTCTTCTCCTCTACACAGACCCCTCGGATGTCCAGTGGGTGTCTGAATGACCCAACCTATAGCTTCCGTCGTCAGAATTGTGGTCTTCTTTGTCAACATTCACCTCTTCAATATAAGAGCCTTCCGCTTGCAATATTTTGCTGATGGTAATTGGGGTGAAACGCTGTTAACGTCGTCTCTTTCGCCATTCGTATGGAGAGAGTTAACTCCCCTTCTTCCTTCACACGCGCGTGCGTCACTGTGTGTCAGTGTGTGTGTCGTATCTGTAAAAGCTGTGTTGCGCACTATTTTCCTTCCATCTCTGAATTTTCTTTGACACGGCAAGCAAGAAACAGATTCGACACTGTTTGTGTAAGGCATTGCGATAAGATAACTTGTCAGTTTCAGACACGTTTTTCTTTCTCTGTCTGTCTCTCTGTGCCTATCTGAAGAGAGGATACTCCCGGCCCCCTTTATTTCCTCTGATGTGTGTCTGTGCTCCTTTGTGTGTGTCATAATGACGTACCCGAGTCTGTGAAACCCAGTCTGTTTTTTCTCTACTTGTTTTTTCTCTGTTTTTGTTTTGTTTTGTTTTTGTTTTATTTTGTTTTGTTTCTTCTTCTTCTTCTTCTTCTTCTTCTTCTTCTTCAACCCCCTCTTTCTGCTCCTCCCATTACACTCCTCATATACGTGATGTTGTCTTTTTGCAGAGTTTAAACCCAGTTGCATCAAAAAAAGGAAATATCATAGATACTCGTCTGCCCCCCTTTTCCCCCCTAGCAGATGTGAAACAGTATATATGGATCTGTTCGCACGCTCGGACATCTGAAACAAACTGAGGCTGAAACATGGATGTTCATTGGCGGAACCGACACCACTGGTTGTCCTCATTGAGGTCTTTTTAAAGCTGGTGCTTATCAGGGGGGGATAAGACTTTGGTTGTGCCGATGGGAAGACATCTCTGGAGTCAGAAGCTGTTGTTGTGGTTGTCACTGTTGGTGTTAGGTGTTGTTGGTCGTTGTGGTGGGGTGGATTTTGTGTCTTCAGGGTTAGTGTGGCTGGTGATGGTGTGGGTCGCGGAGAACCACACACGGCCTCACC
>NC_134893.1:43254473-43304473 GCF_041734735.1 Babylonia areolata | reverse complement strand
AATGTATTATACTGAATGCGGGTGCACACACACACACACACACACACACTCTCTCTCTCTCACGTACACACACACACACACACACACACACACACACACACACACACACACACACACTCCTTCCTGTAACTACGAAGACACACATTTGTGTGTCCATGTGTGGAAACAGGGAAGATAAAGAGAGAGAGAGAGAGAGAGAGAGAGAGAGAGAGAGAGAGAGAGAGAGAGAGAGAGAGAGAGAGAGAGAGAGCGGATGGAGACATGGAGACAGGCAGTCAGACAGACGAACAGACAGATTAAGACAGACGAGCGGGACAGAAAGGGATATAGACAGGCAGACAGACAGACCGACAGACCGACAGACAGACACTGAGGCCGTAAAAAGAACCAACTTTCCCGTCTGGCTCCAAGCTTCCTCCACGATGGTCTGGCATCCCACACCTGCCTTTCAGCCTCTACCTCCCTCCCTCACTCCCTCACCCCCAACCCCCCACACCCCGTCACCCGTCCACAGAACCCCCTTCCCTTCTAACCTCCTCCCACCTTCCCCAGACTCTCCACAGTCTGAAAACACCTTTGTGTGGTACCTGCCCCCACCTGTTACTGCCACTCAGCAACAAGGGAGGAGGGAGGAGAGAGGAGAGGGAACACAGAAGGGTGGGGGAGGGGGCCGGGGGGGTATAAACGGTGTAGGGGTGGGTGGGCAGGGGGTGTTGGGGGGAGGAATTCCAGCGTGTCTGTTTTGCAGATAGCGGGCTCTGAACGGCCGTGACGGCCTCCTCAGCGGCCTTCGAGGCCTCCGCTGCACGGTCACCAGGCGATAAATCCAATTATGATACGTCAGGGCGCATTATCGAGTCAAAACAGTTCGAAACGGAAAGGAGAGACTGAAAGAGACAGCCTGGCCCTTCAGAGAAATGACTCTTTTGGAGGTTCGTTTTTTTTTGTGATGGAAAAAAAAAGGTTTGCTTTTCTTTTGTTTGTTGTATTTCACAACCCTAATCATCATAATAAATTGTATCACCTAGTAGTACCACCATCATCATTATCATATATTATTGTGAATAACATTGTCATTGAAGTTCTTATCCGTTTCTCAGAGGGAGAGGGTAGGAAATACCAGCTATACACCAGTTTCACTGACTGTAATCCAAAACAACGTGTGTACAAGAACGAACTGACTCCACGAAACACCTACAAATATGCCCCAAATGATAATATTTTCGTCTTTAATTTTGATGAAAGACCAAACCCATGAACTCGTATGACAAACTACAAATGAGTGGAAAGGTAAGGAGACCAGACAAATAAATATCAAACAACAAGCAAGAACAGTATTTGTCGTAAGACAAAGGCACACAACTTCATAAGCAATGGCTTGAAAACAGATATTGTACTTATTTATTGGTTTAGTAACAATGAATGAATTAAAACACTGAATGTTCGATAACACCCATACACCCACAGACTTTGGCTTTCTGATACCTACGTTTCTAATCTCCGCAGTTTTTTTGTTTCCCCGAAGTCATGTCGCCTATGAACGGTCAGCTGGTGTTTGCGGTTTTCTCAGTCCTGCAATACAAAGCTACTGGAAACATTTGGCATCGGCACTGCTCCATTTCTCTTTCTGTCAGACAGTCGACCTGTCTTTTTTTTTTCCTCCGATCTTTCTCCTTTCTCTTTCTTTCTTTTCCTCATCTCGCACCCCTTCCATCTCTCTCAAGCCTAGCTTCTTTTTGAAGGTACCAAATTCTGAAACAGTACACCACTTCTCTCTAGCCTTCCCTGGTCCCTCCCTTCCCAGCCTCTCTCTCTTTTGTATTTGTATTTCTCTTTTTTTTGTCACAACAGATTTCTCTGTGTGAAATTCGGGCTGCTCTCCCCAGGGAGAGCGCGTCGCTACACTACAGCGCCACCCATATTAAAAAAAAAAATTTCCTGCGTGCAGTTTTATTTGTTTTTCCTATCGAAGTGGATTTTTCAACAGAATTTTGCCAGGGACAACACTTTTGTTGCCGTGGGTTCTTTTACGTGCGCTAAGCGCATGCTGCACACGGGACCTCGGTTTATCGTCTCATCCGAATGACTAGCGTCCAGACCACCACTCACGGTCTAGTGAGCCGTGATTCGAACCAGCGCCCTCAGATTCTCTCGCTGCCTAGGCGGACGCGTTACCTCCAGGCCATCACTCCACTAAGAAAAAACTGCACAGCCAGTGCTCAAACGAGACATTGTTGGGTACGGCTGTTCTTGAGGTAATGGGTCGACAAACCGAAAGGCCAACTTACAGGGCATCCGAAAAAAGTAAAGACAAACACAACGCAATGAGATTTAAGCAGATTCTCAAGCACTGAAGATACGTATCCTTCTCCTATCCATATCTATGGCATGACTTGATCCTTGGTCATAAATGCACCAACTGTTATGTCCGAGACGTCTGTAACGCCACCACAGACGTGACCGCAAAATCGAAGGTCGTTTCTAATCGGATCAGATTATGTTGCCTGAGTGAGTATCGTTAATTACGCGGTTGATTGTTTGGTTGCAGTGGGTCAAAAGTGATTAGCGCGCGGATGACGAATAATTATGTTTCTTGTGTGTACAACGTTGGAAGGGTGCATGCATGGATGGATGGTCAGGGATACCCTGTTCTATGATCCGTGAAATGACTGACCCGTGTGATTCTTGCGTGAAATTTATAAGTTGAGACATGCTTCATTGATTACAAGTAGCACCTTCTCCCTTATCCACGTCACACACAAACACACACACACACACACACACACACACACACACACACACACACACACACCACTCTACCCTCTCTATTTCTCCCATTCTCCCCATGCTTAAACTGCTTGGCTTACGAAGGACTTACAATAGTGGCAATGTGATGTAAGTAACTGAGTCAAAGTGGCAGCAGCTAATAGGATATTGTTATCCCCTCTGGCGTTTTCTTGAGAAAGAAAGTGCATTGTTCTGGGTGCGCATAAACTGCACTTTGAAATAACATTATCAACCCACTACTACTACTACTACTACTACTACTGCTGCTGCTGCTGCTGCTGCTGCTACAGTCAACTCTGGTTTTCACAAACTCATGGGGAATTTTTTGTTTGATATATCTGATTTGTCTTATATACGAAAACCTCGAATGTACAAACTATGTTTGAAGTATATTTCTTATAACTGGAATTTATGATAAACACAAGCGCGCAAGCGCGTGTGTGTGTGTGTGTGTGTGCGTGGGTGCGTGTGTGTGCGCGCGCGCTGGTGCATGGGTGAATGCGTGGGTATATACGCTGTCCAGTCTGATTTTCTAATAATAATATAGTCTGTGTCAGTGTTGACCATACTTGTGATTATTGTGTTTTTTCATTATCTACAAAATGTAAACGTGCGGTTTTGTTTTGTTTTTAATTTTTATAATTTGTGCTCCCTAAAGTGTGATTTCCGCCTGCTAGATCGAATATGTATTTTTTTTTCTTCACAGTATGTGTGTACAGACACGTACCTTCCAATGCAGACAGATTCCTGTAAGTATGCTAACACGGCGATCATGCTCGATTGTGCATAGTATTTAATCAGAATCACAACCAGACCAGCAACAACTGAATGGCTCGGACATTCTCTCTCTTTCAAGTACAGAGAGAGAGAGAGAGACGCACGCGCGCGCGCGCGCGCGCGCACACACACACACACACACACACACACACACACACAGCGTCACCTACGCACGCACGCATGAACACATACACACTTACTAGTGGAATAGAATGACGTGAATCTGGGCTGAGGGACCAAAAAAAAAAAAAAAGACTTCTGCAAATCAATATCAGATTGTAACGCGTAAACCATAAAATTCAACATCCATTCACACATTTGCTCGGCGCTGTCGTGTCGATCCGAATCGACTTTCCCATTTCAGAAACAACAGGAGGCTGGAAGTGGCTGTGTATGATCACCAGCGCCAGGTGTATTTTCGCTCTCACACCTCCCTCAAGAGAACCGTGTTGGGGATGTGTTTTGGCAGACCATTTGTCTGCTAAGAGGGATGTTTACCCATTAGGTGCCCGCGGAAAGCCAGCTCCCGAAACCTTCGTCCTCTGCTCAGCGGGTGCGCAAACTGGTGGTGATGAGAACGATGGAATATAGTATGATAACATGTCATGTGGGTCACAATGAATTGATGCATAATACTTTGATGAATTTGTTATATATTGATTGTGATACTTCTTACATGGGTTGTAATAAATCATTTGCACAAAAAAATTAATGAGAGTGAATCATTTCACAAATTTTGATAAACAATAATAAATTGTTGCACAGATCATAGCAGACTCCCCACACCTCTCTCCCCTGCCCCCTTACTATAGTGAATTATTGCATGATTAAAAAGGGGAAAGAAAAACAAGAGGAGAAACAACATGGCCATTTCAGTGCTCTTTTCACAGAGAAGCTGCTTTGTTTTTCGTCGAAATATTGCGTACACTCTACACGGTAGTGTTATATGCCATGCCTGTGAAGTTAAAACGAATTCTGCTGTTTCGACACAACATGAAAGTATCTGAAGCCGAAACAGTAAATCGACAAGCACATAGTTTGCGTTTGTTTTTGCCCCTGAGTTCTTTCTTTGTCTCCCTCTTTCTCTCTCGTATTCTGCACAACTACCCCTCCTCTTAATCACAACTTGTACAATGAAGCTTTTTGTGAAGCCTTAAATCTTTATCAAATATTTATTAAACAAACCAAAAACGGCTTACCACTGATCAACACACGAGTTTGAAGCATGGGATGAATTATAGAAGAAGCAGGAACAATACAACGCTTACTGAAATGCACGTGTAATATGACAGGTAGCAAAGCGGTGACTCCACTGCAAGTGGTGAAAGTTGAAGAGCACGAAAAATGATTAGAAAGCAAGTTAATCTATGGGGTAGACGTGAAGGAGTTGCAAGTATATTAAATTTTTTTGGCGAAGAGTTGTTGTTGGGTTTGCTTTTTTTTTTTTTTTTTTTTTTTTTTTTTTGCTTTTCAATTTCTGTTAAAAGCGAACTTCTTCATTAGCAATTTACCCCACTTTTATTCCGCAAGTCGGAGAAGGAAAGCTGCAAATATTCTCAACGTTTAAAGAATAACAAACAAAAACAAAAGGTAACTTCCTCTACTTAAACTCAGCCAAAGGCGCACGACTTCAACTGCAATTATTGCTTCGAGCTCTACACCAGCTAACGCACGTCAAGGTAAAAAAAAGTATATATATATATATATATATATATATATATATATATATATATATATATATATAAGGTGCAGAATAACAAACCACAACACTTCCCCAAAAAGGAAGGTTCACAATCCAGAAAGATAACTTAGCATTAAATTAATGAAGCTGCTTAACTCACTTCTACTCATCACCAGATTCGTCTCTCTTTCCTTCGGCACCCCCCCCCCCCCTGCCCCCCACCCCCTCTCCCCAGCAGCACGCCCCCACTCCCCGCCCCCTTCTTTTCCCTGGCAAGGCGAGTTGAACAATGTCAATGGGTCACACATTGTTACAACAACAGTAACTGTGTGGATACATGCATGGATACGTAGCAAAACTGATCACTTTAGTTTTAGGGATGATTCCTCTGAGAATAGCCGCTTGTTGATCCTTATCAGTTGTTGTAGCCATGTTTATATATAAATTCAACAAATATTGTAACCAATGAAAAGTGGGGCGTGTAACAGCATAATAAGATGGAATAAAAGAAGGGGGGGGGGGGGGGAGAGAAAAAGAAAAAAAGAAAAAAGAAGAAACAAAGGAGTAGAAAAAGAAAGAGACATACAAAAAGAAAAGGAAAAGGAACTCCTTCTTCATCGTCATCAATATAAATAAAATAGTCTCAAAGTCTGTGGCCTTTCATGCCCTGCTCTCGTGGTGACCTCAGTTTCGATACCCCTCCACTTCCGTGCTTGGGGTGAGTCCTGTCAATGTCGTCAGTGTCGGCAGATTCATGGGGGGCTGTTGTTTGAGGGGCGTGGTGGCGGTCTCCACTCTGGGAGGGACGCTCACTCAGTCTGGCTCCGCGACTAAGCCATTATTGTCGTTAGTAGGGGGCTTAGTAGGTGGTGTCCTAAGTACGTTAAAACAGAACAGGCACCACTGAACACCACCGAAGTGACTCAGCAGCAGTGCAGGGTCTCCTCTGGTGTGTGGCCTCCTGGCGACCTAACATCGATGGCTCCCTGTGGACTGCCGACGCTAGAACTGCGACGGACGAACCCGGGTGTGGCCGTGTATTAGGGAATCTAAATGAGCGGCGTGGGAGTAATGTCACTGAAACGGTGTAGATGATGGGGCAGCAAAAAAAAAAAAAAATAAAAAAAATAAAAAAAATAAAAAAAAGAAGAAAAAAAGAAAGAAAAGGAACATAACATAACGGGAAAGAAACTATTAGGAAAAATAAGACCAGAGTAAAGAAAGGTCGAAAAGAAAAGGAACATAACACAACGGGAAAAAAACTATAAGGAAATAAAACCAGAGTAAAGAAAGGTCGAAAAGAAAAGGAACATAACATAGCGGGAAAGAAACTATTAGGAAAAATAAGACCAGAGTAAAGAAAGGTCGAAAAGAAAAGGAACATAACATAACTGATTAGAAACTATTAGGAAAAATAAGACCAGAGTAAAGAAAGGTCGAAAAGAAAAGGAACATAACTGAAAAGAAACTATTAGGAAATAAAACCAGAGTAAAGAAAGGTCGAAAAGAAAAGGAACATAACATAGCGGGAAAGAAACTATTAGGAAATAAAACCAGAGTAAAGAAAGGTCGAAAAGAAAAGGAACATAACATAGCGGGAAAGAAACTATTAGCAAAAATAAAACCAGAGTAAAGAAAGGTCGAAAAGAAAAGGAACATAACATAACGGGAATGAAACTATTAGCAAAAATAAGACCAGAGTAAAGAAAGGTCGAAAAGAAAAAGAACATAACATAACTGGAAAGAAACTATTAGGAAATAAAACCAGAGTAAAGAAAGGTCGAAAAGAAAAGGAACATAACATAGCGGGAAAGAAACTATTAGGAAAAATAAGTCCAGAGTAAAGAAAGGTCGAAAAGAAAAGGAACATAACATAACGGGAAAGAAACTATTAGGAAAAATAAGACCAGAGTAAAGAAAGGTCGAAAAGAAAAGGAACAGAACATAACTGGAAATAAACTATTAGGGAACAAGAGAGGCAAGGCCTTCAAGACTCACTTGTTATACACTTAAAAAAAAAAAAAATCTTATCGTTAAAATGTGTTCTGTATATGTTATCATAAAAGTTCGGGTTAAAAGAAAAAGAAAAAAAAGTCCTAACGGCAGATGCGAACCCCGCGTGTTCGGATGAGAAGAAACTGTCTTATCCATTACACTATCGTGGCTCCTTAACTGACGTTAAAAAATATAATATTTAAACATGCTTTTTTAAAGGGCGATAAATCGATTGCGGTATTCGCAGTGAGAACGCTGTTTAAATCATATTATTCTGGTGTATCTTGGGCATTCAAAAAATCCTTAAGGACAATTAAAAATTCTTTTTAAGTCCGCGGTAAAGGAGACGTGTATTGTCGATTGAATATAGGATTGAACGGGCAGATCAACAACTTGAAACAAAATGGCGTCGTTCGCGTTCGCGAAGAATATGAGCACGCGCTTTGAATATGTATAAATATGTGTACGCAATTGATTTTTGCCCATGACCTTCAGGGCTCAGCCAATGGATCTATAAAGTCCACTCGTCGGATTGACTTTAGTATTTTCCGAAAAAGACCTCTTGGGCGAATGAACATAGTGAAAGCCCTGTACACTGAGAGTAAAACACACAAGCTTTTTATGTATTGAGCATAATTTCAAAATGTAATGTTTAAGATGGGAAAGATCAGTTTAAAGCAAATTAAGCCCCCTAGCATTAGTTACAAATTAATTTCCCTTTTTTACTATCTGCACCAAAGACATGCAAAATAAATATAACTTCCATGCTTAGCAAAAGAAGTTCCTGTTTGAACAAAAATGATAAAAATGACTGCTCTTGTTGTTGTGTCAAAGTGCCAATTTTAGAGAATAATATATATAATAATATATATATATATACATATATATAACAGTAAATTCAGTTTGCATATAATTCGGCTTCTTTAAAAAAAAAAAAAAAAAAAAAAGTTTCGTGCCCATCTCAGAGGTGCAATATTGTTTTAAACAAGATGACTGGAAAGAACTGAATTTTTCCTATTTTTATGCCAATTTTGGTGTCAACTGACAAAGTATTTGCAGAGAAAATGGCAATTTTAAAGTTTACCACAGACACACACACATACACACACACACACACACAGACAACCGAACACCGGGTTAAAACATAGACTCACTTTGTTTACATAAGTGAGTCAAAAAACCAGTGCAAAGTAAGGTCGAAAAGAAAAGGAACATAACATAACGGCAAAAAAAACTATTATTAAAACAACAACAACAACAACAACAAAAAACAGAACAAAGTAAGGTCGAAAACAGAATTTACTTCCTGGACCGCATACAACCAAAGCCTTACAGATGTGGCTGAGTGGTATTGTCATGCATGCTTGTGTTTGTAATAACCATTAAGTGACTGAGGAAAATCTGATGGATGTAACTGCTGTTCCACAAAAGCAGAACTGTGCTGGTGATGGCCGTTCTGTTCCTTCATCTTTCGGGTCGTTTGGCCCTTCACCCACACAAACAAAGCAATATATGCATGCAAAAAAACAACAACACAAAGCAAAAAAAACAACAACAAAAACCCCCAAAGCGTTTCAGTTTTTGTTTCAGTTTCAAGGAAGTGTCAGAGCGTGCGGACGGATTCATGATTTATATTCAATACTACATCTGTTGGAAAACAACACCACACACACACACACGCACACACGCAAACAAACACAGAGCACACACACTCACACAGAGTACACGCACACAGACACATACACAGAGCACACACACACACACACACACACACACACACACGGTGACAGATGCACAACGCACAATTTGCAGTCTCACAGATACGAAGGCCCAACTCTCAACTGACAAATGAAAAAAACACAGGCCCAACCATACGCATATAAGCACACGGATACCTAGACACGCACGAACGCACCCCCCTAGCCCCCTCTCCCCCATACCTCCACACACATACCATTAATCTGTTCAATTTAGTTTATGTAAAAACCACACACACACACAGCTCGAACCTATCCAACCTAAAATCAAAACAAAAACAAAGAACTGAATGAAATCCATAGCCATCAAGATCTGTTCTCCCACCTCTGACAATCACCAGTGCCTTAGCCATTAGTGCATTCAGATGAACTCTCTTCACTTCCAACAACTGACATTTGTCCTCGACACCGCGTTTAACCTGATCCATTCTTCTTGATGTCAATAGACATAGGTCTGTGAACCGGCGGAGTCCCAGTGACATAGTAACCCAGTTAACTGGAAGGCGTGTACAGCAGCTAGCTACCTTGGCAAGGCTTTGGGAATGACTTACTTAATGTTTTGCCTGGGGAGGTCGCTGGAACGCGCACCGTGACTGCTGGTACAGTTTGCAGGCTGTCGCTCTTGTCTTCTTTTGTTGTCGGGATCTTTTCGGCAGCGGAATGGCGTTTCCGGAACCGGCTGCCGTTAATAATGGCATGTTTACGTTGTGTGTAGTTTCGACTGAGTGTATAGCTGCAGGAAAGTTCAACAATGTTAGGGTTTGCTTTTCCGATTGGGTGGGAGTGGGTGGGTTTGGAGGGGAGTGGGAGGGGACCGGGGGGCATGGGGGGGGGGGGAATGTATTTCACTAGGCTCTCTGTTCATCAAAGGAAGTAGGAGGGTAAGATATTCCTACTGTTTTGCGGCTGCACATCCTAGATTATCTTAACTTTGCATCCTACAATCAAATAAATGTTGGGTTTCCCTGTCCGTGAAAGTCAACTGACTCGAACTGAATATTCACAATGAAGTATCAGTCTTTGCTTTGTTCTTGTCGTGATGGATTATAGTCTAAATTGTAGTTCGGTTCACAGAAAAATTTCTTTACTTTTTTTCTGGAATGATAAACATTCCTGGATCGAGAAGAATGTGGGACTGTAGCTGTGTGGCTGACCAACAGAACAAAAATGGAGGGGTCAAAGTAGTATGCTAGGCAACAGGACCGCACGCAAACATGAAAAGACGAGATATTCATATGAAGAACCTGCTACAAGACTAAACCAGCAGTGAAAGATCCGACCACATAAATGTCGTACCAATACGAACTCGGTGGGTCTATTTACCGCGGCCCGCCCCAAGGAAAACAGCGAACATTTCAACAAGCTGAGAGCAAAACTTTTTCCACAGGTTTTCAGATCTGCTTGAAGACATGTTATTTTCCGCATTCTCTCCCACTCGTTCTCAGTCAGTCTGCTGGTCTGCACGCTGTGTGTGTGTGTGTGTGTGTGTGTGTGTGTGTGTGTGTTTGTGTGTGTGTGTGTGTATGTGTCTCTGTGTGTCTGTGTATGTGTATGTGTGTTTGTGTGTGTGTCTGTGTGTACATGCGTGCACTTTTGTTGTGTGTGCCGGCGGAGTGGGGGAGGGGGCGAAGCAGGAGCGGCCGGTGCGTACGTGCGTGATTTTCTTCACTGAAGTTTATAAACAAGCCCCGGTCAAAAACACCAAGTACAGATTTAGTTACATGTGATGTATGTGTTATCAAATGTAATTCCTGAATGACAAGCTCAGGTTGGAATCTAGTGGACCGAATGAGCAGAATATAAGCGGAATAAGACGTTATCAATTGTTTACCTGACGCTGATGACTGAGGATGAAATGTCTGTCAACAGGGTCGGGACTCCTATCAAGGTCTATTACGTGGAAGATGGTATTTATAAGATAGACACTTGTCTTTGGTGCGTTCGTTGAACCATGCTGGAAACTGAATGTGACTTCTCTCTCATTCTCTCTCTTGCTCTCTTTCTGTTTATCAAAGAAACTGTGTGGACAGTTGTTGGAAACACACCACCCCCATATATATATATATATATATGTCTTGCTTGATTATATATTCATATTCATATTTTACACACACACACACACACACACACACACACACACACATATATATATATATATATATATATATATATATATATATATATGGGGTGGTGGGTGTGTGGGGGGAGGGTGTGTAAAATGAATATGAATATATAATCAAGCAACACACACACACACACACACACACACATATATATATATATATATATATATATATATATATGTATTTCACATGTGAAATTTGATAACCAGAAAGAGAGCGAGAGAGAGAGAGAGAGAGAGAGAGAAGTCACATTCAGTTTCCAGCATGGTTCAACGAACGCACCAAAGACAAGTGTCTATCTAATAAATACCATCTTCCACGATATAGACCCTGATAGGAGTCCCGACCCTGTTGACGGACATTTCGTCCTGTCGTCAGCGTCAGGTAAACAATTGATAACGTCTTATTCCGCTTATATTATGCTCACTCAGTCCAGATTCCAACCTGAGCTTGTCATTCAGGAATTACATTTGATAACACATACGCCACATGTAACTAAATCTGTTCGCGGTGTTTTTGACTGGGCTTGTTTATAAATTATATATATATATATATATATATATATATATATATATATATGATATAACTGATCAGTCTCATCTCTTCAAACAGGTGACTTTTGTGAATAATATCTGAGTTGGATTCTCACTCTCTCTCTCTCTCTCTCTCTCTGTGAAATAATATCCTACCTTTGCCAGATCTACTGCATCGACACTTCCGATACAGTAATAACACACCAGAGTGACTTCCCTTGTTACCATGTCCTTAAACCGTCAACATAAACGAAGCTGACGCTCATAACGATGCCCTAAATTTCCATTCAGACCTTCTTTTGCCCAACACCATTACTCTCTCTTTCTGTCCGTCCATCTCTCTCTCTCTCTCTCTCTCTCTCTCTCTCTCTCTCTCTCTCTCTCTCTCTGTGTGTGTCTGAGACTGACATACAGTAAAGACGATGAATCAGCTGCCAGCAGATCAGCAGATCCAAATATACCAGCAACCTCTATTACGTATAACTGAGATAGGATTCATTAGATACGTGTGTTTCGGAACCTGCATTTGAACTATGATGGAGAGTGCCCCCCTCCGACCCCCACTCTCTTTCACACAGACTTGATGCGAACAGTGTTATCAAGATTTAATGGGGACTGACTCTCTCTTTGTACTTTTGTTATAATCTATCCAACCGTGAGCCTGTCTGCATCTCTCCCACTCTTTCTCCCTCTGTGTGTGTGTGTGTGTGTGTGTGTGTGTGTGTGTGTGTGTGTGTGTGTGTGTGTGTAAGAGAAATAAAGGGGTGGGGGGCGAAGGGGGCGGGGGGGGGGGCGAGGGTGTGTGTGTGTGGGGGGGGGGTGGGGGGGGGGGGACAACAACCCATCCTCTTGAAACAATTTGAAATAAGAATGGACAAGTTTATCTGTACTATTCCCATATTCCCACGGTGGGAAAAGAAAGGGAGACGAGAATATTTCGATTGTAATTGTGTCTCAGTTTCATGTCCGTGGGGGCCGGAAAAAATCTGATGGCAATGTGTGTGTGTTTGGAGGTGGAGGAGGAGGAGGAGGGGTGTGGGGGTAGGAAGCAGTGCACCAACTCCCATTTACCCCCAACCTTTTTATCCCTACATTTCCGCTCTCCACCTCCTCCACCACCAGCACCTCTCTTCGTCCGCTGGCAAGATAGGAAAGATAGGGTGTCAGATAGATTCCTTCTGTCTTTCACATTCAGGGATGGCCCACTTTTTTTTTTCTCACACAGTTGCTGATCCTTAACATAAAAAAAAAAAAAAACTGCAGCCAAGCCAATATTATCCCAAGAGGAAAAAAGAAATTCTCAGCATGGACTGATTCTGCAACACAGACAGGTTTGGTTCATACATGAGCACGTAAAAACAGGCAACTGAGTATTCGGTAACAGACAATTCGTAACAAGAACAACAAAAATAATATAACACAAAAAATAAAATGAAAGATGGGCGAATGTGGGAGTTGCAGCCCACGAACGCTGAAGTTGGTCCAAATCATTTAGTTAAAAAATAAAATAAAATAAAATAAAATTAAAAAAAGGCAAAACAAAAAAAAGACAGACAGAGAGAGACAGACAGACAGACACAGATACAGACACACACACACACACACACACACACAGAAGAGACAGACAGACAGACAGACAAACAGACACAGAGAAGAGAGAGAGACACAGAGACACAGAGAAACACAGAGACAGAGACAGAGAAGAATCAAGATATCGCTGAACAGTTTTCTTTGTTCGTGTCCCAGATGTAGCAATAAAAAACACACTTTGGATGCAGCAAGTCCCTGAAGTTCCCTCTCTCTCTCATTGTGTTGCCTTCTCTCCTCGTTTTGCTCCGATGTCTGTGTGTGTGTGTGTGTGTGTGTGTGTGTGTGTTGGGTTGTGACGGTGTGTATGTGTGTATATGTGTATGTGTGTGTGTGTGCGTGTGTGTGTGTGTGTGTGTGTGTGTATAATAAAACAGAAAAACAGACAAGACAGACCAGATAGATATATTCGCATGGAGATAAATAGATAGATGGATGGATGAATAGATAGATAGATAGATAGATAAGCATATAACTTGACAGACAGATAAAATATACATATAAGTATGCCTGGAAAACTTTCAGAAGTACGTTAACGATAGACAGAGAGAAAAACGGTTAAGAAATCTAGTGTTTGAAGTAAGTGAATTTCTCCTGAGCTGTCAAGCTAGACGAACACCGAAAGTTAGCGAGCTTTTTCGTTTTACTGACAACGTGAATGACAGACGTCTACAAACATGCAGTTAGGTATACTTTGTGTGTGAGTGAAAAAGAGAGAGATAGACAGACAAACAGTGATGTTCGTGTAGAGAAAGGAAGAAAGTATTTCATATAGAGAACTGAGACAAACAGAATGTGTGTGTGTGTGTGTGTGTGTGTGTGTGTGTGTGTGTGTGTGTGTGTGTGTGTGTGTGTGTGTGTGTGCATGTGTGTGTGTGTGTGTGTGTGTGAGAGAGAGAGAGAGAGAGAGAGAGGAGAGGAGGGAGTGAAGGTAAAAAGGGATATTTGCTTTTTGATAAAGAAAAATATATGATCATGCCCTCAGAAAATGAAAAAAAGAAGAAAATGTGGTAAGGAAAGCAAAAGACAAACATAGGTTTAGAGAAAGGGGGGTGGGGGGCGGGGGTGGCTGAGACAGAGACACAGAGAGGCAGACAGAAACGGAGACAAGACAGACAGACAGACAGACAGACAGAGATCCTTAGCGCATATCTTCAATGTAAAATCCACAACCCATGAACAAATATGCACACATATGTTTCAAACGTAAAGCAACATTCAAAAGTAAGTGAACTGGTTCAGTTGCACTGTCGTAATGTTCTCCGACATTCCACACACGAAGGTTATCAGTTATAACGACAATCATCATTAATAAAGAACGGGTCTTGGTTATAAAAGCTGCATACCAGACGCAGGATCTGCCTCACACCTGTCTGCATTATTCTCGAATGTGCTATACTTTCACCCAACCAAATCGTATCGTGCGGCCTACGCTACTGAGCTAATGAATACTTCTGAGAATAAACGTCTTCCAAAGAGGTGTTCGGTGTGCTATCATCTTTTTTCTTCGAAAACACGTGATCAGTTTTGTCACTACGTCCGTCTTCTAGGCTCACTCTTCTTTAAAAATAAAATGAAAGGAAAAAAAAGAAAAAAAAAAAAGGACAGGATAATGCAAGGCATATTTTGGACCCCCATTCCCCGCTTCCCAAGAGACAAGTGAAATAATGTCTTCAATCTTGGACTGTCCTTAAATGTGAGAAATGTGAGAAGCTAGAACATAAGTGTCTGCACAGCAGATTTAGACTCCTCTTTCTAGAGTGGAAGAGGCACATGTTTTTAAGTTTTTCTTTCTGACGTCGTGGGTACACTTAAACTACACTGAGGTGAATATAAATTATGAATGATGTTCTAAATGACAAATGTATTCAAAATGTTCAAACTGGAACAGTTCTGCCATTTGCCACAAGTCTTCGCCATGGCTGGAGTCATGTCACGTGCAAGACAAAGCAAACCTACTCTGGCTTATGTATTCACTTTTTAAGGAGAAGGAGAGTGTGGAGGGGAAAGCCATGGAACAGCATGTAGTTGTCTTGACCGCATTCCTGCGGGAAGGACATGCTGGCTGGCGTTTGGGTGACCCTTTCAGGGGAGTGAATGGGTTTAGAACACAGTGGTGTTGTCGGCTGGATTCCACCGTCGTGAAGGATGTGTTGACTGGTTGCTGGAACATGATAGATCAGCGCTTTCACGCCTTCTGAACTCCTCATAACTACACACACACACACACACACACACACACACACACACACACACACACACACACACACATTCACGGTCACTCTCTTTAGCATGCTACTTAAATGCGGGTATTAAAACATGATTATTGTTATGTCAGGCATCTGCTTGGCAGATGTGGTGTAGTGTATATGGATTTGTCCGAACGCAGTGACGCCTCCTTGAGCTACTGAAACTGAAACTGAAACTATTGTTATGCGCTTCAAGAACACCTTGAAGACAAACCTCAAAGCCTGTGACATAGACATCGCTTCCTGGGAAACTGATGTCCTTGACCTCTCTCGCTGGAGGATGCTGTGCTCTAGTGGCATAAAGACGCTTGAAAGCAAGAGAACGCTGGCCATTAAGGAGAAGCGTGAGCGAAGGAAGCAGGGCTCGACTTCTGAAGATGTTTTCCCTTGCAACACCTGTGGGAAGTGCTGCGCATCCAGAATTGGCCTCTTCTCCCATATGAGGACACACACCGACAGATAAGCCTACCTGCCTGCTCATCCGTCGGTCCGACGGGAGACTCCATCAGTGTCACTCCACCACGTGACATGACTCCAGCCATGGCGAAGACAACATTTGGAGATGCTGCCTTTGAGATCTCCGTGTATGTGTGTTAGTTTACTCTGTGTGTGTGTGCGGCGGTGTGTGTGTGTGTGTGTGTGTGTGTGTGTGTGTGTGTGTGTGTGTGTGTGTGCTCGCGCGCGAGTGGGTACGTGCATGCGCACACATTCATGCACGCAACTGTGTTTTGTTTTTTTATTCGCTTGTCTTGTTCTTCACCACATTCATTCACTGATCTATTATTTGGTGCAGCCGTATATCTATTTCTCGATTTATTCGTATTCCAGCGAAGAGAGAGAGAGAGAGAGAGAGAAGAGAGAGAGAGAGAGAGACTGAGCGTGCAGCCAAGACAAACAGCGGCAGACTGATGACCGAACAAGACGTCCGTTGTGCAGAACACTCATCGACTTATCTCCCCGCCCGTTTCACGTCTCATCATCTGGGGCAGTTGGCCAGCAAAGAACAATAACCCTCACTCAAGCCACCGAAGTTGTCTGCCTTGCATCAGGCACGTGATCTGTCAGAACCTGAACCATCTATGCAAGCGCATCGGGCGTGTCTTGTGGCATCAATATATCAATCAGCACGTTCTATGACAAGGAACTCATGCACACAGTTTCTCTCTTCTTCTTAGTCTTTTTTATAATACTATGGCCACTGTTAAAAACAGCGGCAAGGCAAAAACGAAAACAACAACAACAACAACAAACAAAACAAAAAAACAACAACCCGTAAACAACCACCACCTTTTTATTTCACGATGCTGTCAAAACAGCAGAAACTGCGACATACAGCGGGCTTTGTGTGAGCAACAAGTGCTGATTCTTTTCTTTCTTTTCGTTTTCTTTTTTTTCTTCTTTATTTCCCCCTTTTTCCTTTGTCTTCTTTCTTTTCTTTGCCTTTTCTTTATAACCTCTTGGCATGCGATCGCACGTAAGCTATATATCTGGAATGCCATGAACACTGTGGCCCAGATGTCAGAAGAATGCTGGCGCTGGGGCGGTTTGTTATTAATTACTCACGATAAGAACCGACAGGCGCGACTTTCGCGTGTCGTGTTCTTGTCAGATTGTCAAGAAGATATAGAAGGTCGTGCACTTTCAGCTTCCAAACTGCTCCCGCTGTTTATGTTTGTCACCATCAGTCCCGGGGTAAATGGCCGTGATGGCACTGTGCAATATGATTGTACATGCACTGACATTGTTCTGTGTTTAGCAGCTGTCTGATACACTGTTGCTGATTATTGTGATGTTCTGTCCTTCAGTTCTGTGCCACACAGGCTATTTGTATTACAGACACATGGTTCTTGAACTGATTTTGTTGTCAGTTTTTGTGTGTGTGTGTGTGTGTGGGAGGACCCAGTGTCGTACCTGAGCCGGCTGCTTCATCTGCTGAATAAGTGAAACTTTGCACAGTACAGGAATTAAAGGGATGAAGACGGTGAACACAACTGACAGCATCAGATTTTTATTCACTTTCTCTCCATGAGTTTGTTAGTATGTATGGTTGTGTGTGTGTGTGTGTGTGTGTGTGTGTGTGTGCGTGCGTGTGCGTGTGTAGTGTGTGTAGTGTGTGTCACGTGTGTGTGTGTGTGTGTGTGTGTGTGTGTGTGTGTGTGTGTGTGTGTGTGTGTGTGCTCGCGTTCACGTGCACGCGTTGTGTTAGCCCCCTCCCCCTCCCCCCTCAAAATTACAAATATATGTTTTACTATGCTATATCTTAATCTCTTTTATATACACAAGAGTAAAATTCACGAGTAAAAAAACCTTAATCTAGCCAACAAACAAATAACTCCTAATATATTATTTTTCCATTTCACTGGCGGCCTGCGATGAGGTATGAAACTGAGCGCGATGATAACCACACTGCCACAGCAGCGGCGATGCCAGAAACATCGGGACGATGTACGGTCCAGCTATCAGCTGATGCAGATGCAGAACTATGCACAAACTGCCGAGTCGTTGCCATACTGCTTTTGTACACGTACCAGCCACCACGTCTTACGCAGCTTATCTCCGCTGCAACTCACTGCTTATCTCTGCTGGAATGCAGCGTTAATCTCTGGAAAATATGCATGGCCTTATCGTTCACACTACGAGCAGGATTCTTTTTTCAGTAAATGCATATAGGAAAAAAAAAGAGACAAAAAGGAAGCAAAAACGTTCCTTCGTAGCCTGGTATAAAAGCTGCATAATGTTGATTTAAATGCTTCAGGTACCAGCGGTTAATGTAGGCTACAACACTGACGTAAGTGTACGGAAGTTCCACGGCGGAAATGTATGATCTTCTTAGCGGGTATCAAGTGAATGCTTTATTCGGTTTTGAAGAGCAGAGGGAGGGGGGGTGGGATGGGCGGGGGGTGGGGGTGGGGGAGGGGAGAGAACAAAGGGGAGAGAGAAGAGAGATCAACTACTGAGTCAACAAATGCGACACGGAAAAGGAAATGTTCTTACACCCCATGTTTTTTCCACGATAGTTTCTCAAGAACTGAAATGTACAAAAACACGTGTCACACTGGTATAATATCTATCAAATTTTTAATCATGAATATCTCTGGTTGTGATCCATCAACCGTGCCACAGGTAGCCTGGGTGTACATAGAATAGAATAGAACAGAATAGAACAGAATATGTCTTTATTACCAAGTGTACCGGGGTCACAAGGAATATAGGGGTTGGGGGGTTGGGGGGGGGGGGGGGTAGTACATAACAAGATACGAACATAAATCGAAAATCATACACAAACACAGTAGAAATTAGGATACATACAAGTGCATATCAATATAAAAACTTGTGCATACTCACACACACACACACACACACACACACACACACACACACACACACACGTTTGAACAAAAGCTGCATATTACATGCGATACTGCCATTTATTCAGTTAGATCCGTGATTGTTTTGATCGCCTTATGAGATTGGTAAAACGCAAACGTCATCGTGAAGAACACTAACGTTTACGTTGCACTGCTTTTGTACTGAATAAGAATATGGTAATTGATAGACCCCCTCTCTCCACTCTCTTCGTTGCTAACTGGAAACAGCGTCGGTGCCTGTTTGGCATCCTCGACACTGATAACAATTCTGTACTTATTCGTTTACTGGCAATGTTTTTCCGCGGCATACCCCCTCCCACTACCACTTTTAACTTGTATTTGTATTTATATTTCTCTTTTTTTTTCTTTTTTTTTTTATTACAACAGATTTCACTGTGTGAAATTCGGGCTGCTCTCCCCAGGGAGAGCGCGTCGCTACACTACAGCGCCACCCATTTTTTTGTATTTTTTCCTGCGTGCAGTTTTATTTGTTTTTCCTATCGAAGTGGATTTTTCTACAGAATTTTGCCAGGAACAACCCTTTTGTTGCCGTGGGTTCTTTTACGTGCGCTAAGTGCATGCTCCACACCGGACCTCGGTTTATCGTCTCACCCGAATGACTAGCGTCCAGACAACCACAGAAGGTCTAGTGGAGGGGGAGAAAATATCGGCGGCTGAGCCGTGATTCGAACCAGTGCGCTCAGATTCTCTCGCTTCCAAGGCAGACGTGTTACCTCTAGGCCATCACTCCACAGACACCCCCCTTACGCATCCCATTGATTGGACTTCTTCAAAAGTTATTTACTTATGCATACTGTGTGAGCATTCTTCGGTACGTTGCTCTTTTTTTTTTCTTTACCTTTGACAGGCTTGATGCAACAGTTACCTGTCTGCCTGGAACATGTAGGCACAAGGGATCCTGCTGCACACCAAGAATGTTTCCGCACGCTTCACATAAGGACTTGCCTTTTCTGGATACAAGGACTCGTTTCCACACATCCACACACCCACCCACACTACAGAAGCCGTACAACTATTCACCCTTCACCTTCCTGACCTGAACGGCTCTGCGCCAATGAGCTGCCACTTCATCAATGAATGGCATTCTCGGCCGCTGAGATGAATGGGGGGCTTCTTGGCCTGCCAGGTCACCTGATCCCGGTTCTTGTTCTCTTCCCATCCCCATTCATCTCCACACCTCTTCCCCCTTGTCAACCAAGCACGAGTTAAGCATGAAATGACGCATTTATAATTATGGGTCTGATCCAGAAAAAAATATCAAAGACATATTCTTTATCCACAGCGAAATAGCGATCCACAATGAAATAAAAACAGTAATTCCGACGGACGTGTAAACACACACACACACACACACACACACACACACACACACACACACACACACACACACACACACACACACACACCACACAACGATATCATCTGTGGCAAGAGATGGTCTCTCTCTCTCTGTGTCGGTTTTTATTCAATCTCAAACTAAAAAATTTCCAAAGCACCTAAAGGTAAGGTTCAGTACTTTATAACAACCAGACTGAGTCAGCATTCATAATCCACCATTAAAAGTAGAGAAGTACTATCATATTGGTATAGTTTTTGTCAATATCCACAGCAGACCTTATGGCTAAATTAATAGGTCTAAACCATTTAATCATTCTTCCCTTTACTATATTTCAGGTGTTATTTTGTGTCGATACTAAATCTGTGTTGAAAACATTTAAATCATTTAATTTTAAAGTTTCAGTATCAGTTTCAGTAGCTCAAGGAGGCGTCACTGCGTTCGGACAAATCCATATACGCTACACCACATCTGCCAAGCAGATGCCTGACCAGCAGCGTAACCCAACGCGCTTAGTCAGGCCTTGAGAAAGGTTGCCAACAGCACCCGGTGTTCCCAGGCGGTCACCCATCCAAGTACTAACCGGGCCCGACGTTGTTTAACTTCGGTGATCGGACGAGAACGGTGTTTTCAACGTGGTATGGCCGTTGGCAAACAAGAAAAACCAAAGGGGAACTCGTAACACAAATTCGTTTTTTGACAATTTGTTGTACAAAGATTGGTTTTTGTTGGATCCCTTCTCACGACTGGGTTGAAGGAAATGAGAGGATGGATCATTGTGCCGCAATAAATGTTCAATGAATAATCACAATGCTATAAAAATTCGTATTCTATGTGAATGACAAGGAGAAGAGGAATGATCTGGTTAGTCCTTAAACACGGCCCCATTGACCTCTTGCCCTGCCCAGCTGAAGCCATCACTTCCATCAATAACCATTGTCCTAACCGTAACCTTTCCTTCACTTCAGCGGTGCGCCTTTTCGGACAAAATGGTCCGTTTGAGGTCATCATGTAAATGCACTTTTAGGTGGCGAATACATTGATTCAAGTGTCAGTTGTTTCGATTCATGAAATTATGTATGTTGGCTCATTGGTAAACTGATTGGCTGGTTGTTTGCATGATGATGCCCCCACTTCCCACCGCCGTTATCTTCGCGCCCTCTTTACAGATTTATCCCACAACGCTCACCCCCACCCCCCTCATACACAGCCATACTTAGTCATGGGGGGTGGGGGTGGGGGGTATGGCGACGCGCGCATGCATGTGTTTGCGTGAAGGTCTAGGTGTAGAAACAAGTAGCTTCTTCTTCTTCTGCGTTCGTGGGCTGCAACTCCCACGTTCACTCGTATGTACACGAGTGGGATTTTACGTGTATGACCGTTTTTACCCCGCCATGCAGGCAGCCATACTCCGCTTTCGGGGGTGTGCATGCTGGGTATGTTCTTGTTTCTATAACCCACCGAACGCTGACATGAATTACAGGATTTTTAACGTGCGTATTTGATCTTCTGCTTGCGTATACACACGAAGGGGGTTCAGGCACTGGCAGGTCTGCACATATGTTGACCTGGGTAATCGTAAAAATCTCCACCCTTTACCCACCAGGCGCCGTCACCGTGATTCGAACCCGGGACTCTCAGATTGAAAGTCCAACGCTTTAACCACTCGGCTATTGCGCCCGTCGAAACAAGCCGAGTAGCAAACATTAAGTTCGTTTATACCTTCACGTAAAAAAAAAAAGAAGAAAAAAAAAGAAAGAAGAAGAAAGAATCAGACCTATTGCACAGCTGGTGTACTCTCCTCAACCCATGGATCACCTGATGCCGTGCGGACAGAGAGCCGGGTCCTGACCCCCATTGCCCTCCCGTTTGGACTGAACTGCGCAGGCACGCTGTTGTGCTGTCACTTTATCAAGCACTGATCTTGATGCTCCTCTCAACAGGCTGATCAGTTCTTCCTATGTAGGGGGACGGCGGTTGGGTAGGGGTACCCCTTCCCTCCGTCCCCCCTCCACCCCTCGTCCCCCTACATCGCGCCACAATGATAAACTGGGGCACATGCATCAGTGGTCGTTGCCTTTTCATTCTTTAGCTGCTATACTGTCAACAGATTTGACTGTTTGCGTTGAAGGAATTAGAACTCTGCCTCCACCCACCCACCGCTCTCTGTCAGTTTCTATCTTTGCCTGTCCGTTTGCTGTCTCCCCTCTCTATACCTATTTATATTGTTATTTGTTGTTCACTCTCAGGGAATATTCGGCCAGGAAGCAACAGTGCTTATTTCTTGTTCAGTATGTCTTTCTCTTTCTTTGCCTGAATCATTTTCAAGAAATCATTTTCAAGATACCATACATACAGCGGTTACAATGTTACACGTGGCATATGTTTGACTAAAGGGTCTTGTCCAATCTTGAATGAATGCCGTTTGTGTTTCATAATCATTTCTCCTGTCGTTGCCGTGTGTACATGTGAGATGAAGGGTATATGACCAGTCTTTGGGCTTCCTTTTGTGGGGAAAGTGCCGGGGTTCTTCTAGTTAGGAGACGCGGAATAAGGAGCCTTCTATACTTACGTTGGGTTTATCGTGGGCACTGACATTGACAGCCCAACACCCCAATCATTTCCACGCGATGTCAAATTTTAAATCCTTCTTTTAACACAGGTAATTTTATGAAACCGCAGCGTTCGTTGTTTTTACTTTAATTTTCTTTTTTTTAATATATCTTATTTTGCTGTATCTACAAGTGCACTCACACGTGCGTGTGTGTGTGTGTGTGTGTGTGTGTGTGTGTGTGTGTGTGTGTGTGTGTGTG
Organism: Babylonia areolata; assembly: GCF_041734735.1. Lineage (NCBI taxonomy): Eukaryota > Metazoa > Mollusca > Gastropoda > Neogastropoda > Buccinidae > Babylonia > Babylonia areolata. Next base: position 43,281,446 of record NC_134893.1, on the reverse strand, counting down.
TGTGTGAGTATCTGTGTGTGTGTGTGTGTGTGTGTGTGTGTGTGGCCTGCCCTACATATACACTGTGGCTGCGTGTGAGATGTGTGTATACACAGGTCAATGGTGTGGCCTCTGTGATGACAACCAAGGTCCTGTTGACCCGCACACTGCCTGAAGTTCTACAGGTAAGCAAACTTTGATCCACTACTATCCACTGCCTGACCTTTCATGCCCTTTGCCAAGGTCACCCATTGTTGATATAAAAAAAAATTTAAAGAGAAAGAAAGAAAAGAAGTGTATAGGAATTTTTTTTAAGTCCTCACATTAACCTTCGCTCCTTTCCTGGCCGAACTTGCACTTGCCAACGTTTCACCATGAACATTGTCCTTGAACGGACCACCCCCTTTCGATTTCTTCCTCTACTCTCCTCTTAACCAGTAAGCACTGCCGATCTCTTTCCCGTTCCATAGAGGTTATCTCAGCTATATCAGTATCTAGCTATACCAGTATTTAGTTTTCCCTTCGAGGAAACTGTCACTTCTTTGCTGCTCATTTGTGTACATGGCATGAGTGGATTTCTCCACCCCTTTTCTTTTCAGATTGAAACTATTTATCCTTTTTGGGCGGAAAACTTAATCACACACACACACACACACACACACACACACACACACACATATATATATATATACATACATACATACATACATAGACATATATATATATATATATATATATATATATATATATATATGCCATATCCCTCTGCACACCCACATACATGATCGTATACACACACGCGCTTATGCGAGAACATACCACTGTGTGTATATAATATATATTTCTACATTTTTTGACTGGAAATTTCACGTGAATGGGAGTGCCCACGGATAGGCTTGTATGACTATTGTTACACAGCCATTTTGGCGGCCAGAGTGAATCGGTTTTCAGAAACGCGCATGTTAACAAATAAGAGTGCAGAACGACACATCACTAACGATTCTGCCTTAACTATACATCACAAAATAGTGGTTATATATGGTTTACTGTTTTCTGGTGCGTGCCCTTGAACAACACCACAAATAATCAACATTTCCGAGTGTGCACCCCATCATTTTCCTTCGTCAGTGCTGAACGTGTGACCTATATCAAAAATAATTATCGAAGTACTGTATCAACAAATGACCAAGAAAATCTTCACACTGCCCGGCACTGCCAGATGCACAGATATGCGAACAGTAGTCCCCGAGTTGAGCTGAACCCGTCTCCGACTGAGAGACAGACAATTAGACAGACAAAGGAGGTAGAGGATGAAAGGGGAGGACCTGGACTTCAACAAACTCCATCTCTTTGACAGCTTCCACTTACGAGGCCTCGCCTTCCATTACACACTGAACCCATTCAGAAGAAGGGGAGGAAAAAAATGTGTGGAAAGCAGTGGGCGGAGTAGAGTGGGGATGATGGAGGTGGAAGGCAAACACGGGCTGGGAGGAAGCGAATTCTGGTAAACAAACTCTTCCACTCAGTGTATTTGATGAAGAAGATAACTCACAGGATGGCCGACTGACGGAGCTACCACTGGATGCCTATGAATACTGCACGATCAAATGGGGGAAAATTTCATGAAGCCTCCTCGCTTGGTCATGTCAAAGTCATCATCCTCTTCTCTGACGTGCTATTTTTAGACAGTCACCTTCCTGATCTTATCACAGATCTTTTTTTCCCCAAAAAAACAAAAACGGATGCAGACATGCTAGGACCAGAGACCACAGGAAAGACGTTCTGTGCCCGGACCCAAGCAGTTGTCTGAGAGGAGGGAGCCTGGATAAGTAGTCGTTTGCTTTCCTTCGCCCGGTGTTTCTGTGTCTGTGTTAGTGTTCTGTGCCTGTTGTTTATCTCACTGAGATATATGTACTGCTATAAAAAGAAGTAGCGGTACAGCTCAGTGGTCTGATGGCGCATATGTGTACATAGGGAGAGTGTTTTTCCCTTTTGTTGCTGTTGATCTGCATTACATCCAAAAGTTGTCCTCATGGACCTCTCTTTCATAAATAAAACCACAGGCGTTTGTTGACCAGCTAAAAAATACTTTAAAATAAGAAAAAAGAAACACCAGCCATCAACCAGCATCTCAGTAAGTCATTCCGACATGGACCCTTTTCTGGAAGGCACCAAAAACATAATATAACCACCATGCCTCTGGAGTTAACCATTCCGTTATTTTTCTACTATGAGATGATTCTTCATGGTCCGGTGTATTACTGATGATAGATCATCATATCAACCAATATTCAAATCTTTATATGGGTCTTAGCAGCATCGTGTCATTGAACTCTTTGTTTCGCGTGCGTTGCAATATGTGTGTGTGTGTGTGTGTGTGTGTGTGTGTGTGTGTGTGTGTGTGTGTGCTTACGTGCGCGCAGGGACGCGTGTATGTATGTATGTCTGTGTGATATTTACCCTGGCGCACTTGAACGGACACTCACTGGAGAGCAACAATTCACTAACCTATGGTCCCACCTGACAATGGTCTTCTTGTGGTGTTTTTGGTTCATGGTGTCACTGATCAAATTAAATGTTTTCAATGAATGTTGTAGCACAGGAATGCCAGTGAACTGTTCACTTGTCATGCCTAAAAACAGGCTGACAAACACGCAGGCGAGAAACATACATATATAATGACACTGAATCTGTGTAAATATAAACAGGCAAAAAATGTACAGCGATCTTACAGAGAGGCGGCATTCTCAGTATACAACAGCGATTCGCCATTTGAACCCTGAGAGCAATATATATCAAAGTTTCCGCCGAAGGAAGGAAGGAAATAAGAGAAGGAAGGAAGCAAATATAGAAGGAAGGGAGGAAGGAAGGAAGGAAGAAAAACAACAACATTTAAAAGGCATGAGTGACGCAATTCGCTTGACAAGGAGCAAGCAGAGGCTGAAGCTTGGCTGGTCGAACCAGACATTATGCAAGTAAAAGGAACTCCTTTTTTTTCTTTTTTTAAAGAAGACAGCGAAATGCAAACACAGACATTATCTGGCATCTCATCCGACACGTAACGAACACTTAAACAAAGAAGCCTGGATAAGAACTGTTTACCCGTTTTCTTATCGCTGTTTCATCTGCAGGCAAAACTGAAGGATGTGGGCCACGAATACCCAGTTATAAACGTTCCAGCGATTGTTTCCATTCAAAGCAACGGGATTTCCAACTACAACCTCTGTTAATTGCTTTGCAAAGAGGTCTGGAAGGGAGCGGGACTGTCTGGAATGTAGAGGTGTTTAGAACACCTGGTAAGCATAAACCACAGGTAAGGGGAAAGCTGAGGAAATCTTCAGGAAAAAGGAACAAGATGGAGGAAGGGTCGCTGATAAAATTAATATCAGAAAGAGGAAATATTATTGTGGGGTACTTACCACTCATATATTTATTTATTCCTGTATAGTTCTGTTGAGTTAGGGAGGAGAAAGAGTGACTGATAATCACAGAAAGTGGAAACAATATTTGGATTTTTGTTTCCTCTTAGAATACTGGCGTTCACGCTTTTTTGTTTTTGTTTTAAAGAACAAGAGGAGAGATTCAAAATGTGTATTCAGAATGTGCTTGCGTGTGTGTGTATGAGTGTGCACGTGTGCATGTCTGTGTATGTATTTGTGTCATCGAGACTGTCCGGGAAATCACGTATATCTGTAAGTAATGTGAATATTTTATTCAGATTAGGCCTTACCACCTGCCTGAAGGGAGAATTATATAATCGTAAACAAATAATGTTCATAATAAGAGTGTGACTTCTAACAGAAATATTAACAAAATATTACAAAACGAAACATAGAGGGGGGTGGGGGTGTGCAGGGGGGGTGGGGTGGGGGGTGGAGGGGGGGGGGGGCAGACCGACAGACAGACATACTCACAGACAGAGAATACGACCCACCAAGCAGACTCTGTTATAGGTTAACATGATGCATTTCTGTGACAGATGACCGTGATACACCGTGTCTATGATACGTGAACGTGATGCACTGCCGTGATACGTGAACCTGATGCACTGCTGTGATATGCGAACGTGATGCACTGCTGTAATACGTGAACCTGATGCACTACTGTGATACAGATGTGAACGTAATGCACTACGCGAACGTGATGCACTGCTGTGACACGTGAACGTGATGACTGCTGTGACACGTGAACGTGATGCACTACGTGAACGTGATGCGCTGCTATGATACGTGAACGCGATACTCTGTTCAGATTGACGAAAGTGGTGAACAGTTATAACTGTTCAGTCTAAACCTTTTTTTCAAAACTGACAGGGATGTTTGTTTGCTGTATCCACCCAGACGTCTGAAACCCATTCGCGCTTCCTGATTCTTTAAGTGCTTTTAGTTCACGCAAAACAGACCAAGCCTTTTGCAGTTGCATGATACATACTGTATGCTCTCTGCGGGAAGATAAGTGAAGCATTGTGTTACTCCGTCTCAGTCATAACTCGAGCTAAAATGAATTTGATCGCCCTGAACTCAAGCCTCAGCACCACAACCCCTTCCCTCACTCTGTTTGGCTTCCTCTTTGTACCACCACCACAAACCATACACCATGCCAGTCATTAATAATTACACTGCTTCACGCTCCAGTGATGAAACGCATTCTAACAAACTCTTTACTCTTCCTCAGACACATAAAAACACTCAGACAAGCACACTGACGTGCGCGCACCTTTCATGCATGCATACATAAACATGTATGCACAGACACAGACACAGACACACACAGGCGCGCGCGCGCGCGAATGTACACATGCAGACACACGCCGATACGCGAAGTCAGCAACGCTTTTCTGGCCTCAGGGTCTGTCTGGGTGCTAATCTTTCGGCTCAGTTGGGAGAAAAAAACCCGGGAAAATTGTGCACTTAACACACGTAAATACTAAACTGTGGTGCACACATGTGGTCTCTGGATTCCTTCGGCAGTTTCTTGACATTTCCCCCATCTGTAGGTTCTCTCCCATCTACCCACACACTCCTAGTCCTTTTTTTTTTTATCAGCTGAAATGATGGATTATTCTCCACAGAATCCACCTACAGACACCTTTTACTTTTCACGGTGTCCACAAGGTTTTAGACAGGAAACCAAACCTTCACTCAAATTAATGCTGAAAAGAGATGGTTGTGAGGGTGGGGTGGGGTGGAGATTCGAGAGAAGGTCCGTTTGAGATTCGAATCGGCGGGTTTATCGACATTTCGAAGGTTTTCTCCCATCTTACCTATCGTATTTCCTTCAAATTTACCACAACCCCCTCCCCCCCAAGTTCTCTCATGTCGACTAGACAAAAGCTCCTTCGAGTCCCCAAAGTATCTTCAAAGACATCTGGTCAAAGGGCATTCCAGTATCAAGCACCTTCTGTGTGGAATTCTCTTCCTCAGGATCTCTGTCATTCACCATCATGTGTGTGTGTGTGTGGAAGGGGTGGGGGAGAGGGTTAGGGGATGGGGGGAAAGCGTGTGGGCGCGCACGCGTGTGTGCGTGTGCGTGTGCATGGCATATTTTGTGCTTTATTCATGTGTTTATTCACATCTGTAATTTGTTGTACTGTGTTAGTGCGCATAGATTTTTGTTTCTCACTTCATTTCTATGTCCTCATGTGGTGTTATGTGGTGTAATGCACCACTGTATTTGTGTTGTTTCATGAGAGGCGCCTCAAGCCCATCATATGGGGAGTTTGCGCCAAATAAGTAAAATGTATTATTATTATTATTATTATTATCAAATAGGACATTATCGTATCTGCTGCACGACTATTTTGTTAAAGAGGAAGAAGTAAAAGCATTTACCCCCCATGCCCCCCTACTGCCCCCCCACCCCCCTCACCATCCCCCCAAAAAAGAATAGAAGCAAAGCACCTGCACTTTCCTGAACAGGCCTAGCTTTGATGCAGAGTCCGTCGGGTCACGGTGACCCCGCCAGGTGAGATGCGGGGGCGATGCTTTCCAGGCAAGAGCAGACTGTGGACCAGTGCCAGGTTTTGGATCATGAATTCTCTTCAAGCAACGTGATCAAAAAGGGGCTGGATGGGAAAAAATAATTTAAAAAAAATATAAAAATAAAATAAAATAAAAATTTTAAAAAGCATCTTTCTAATTCTTTTTTGTCTTTCTTCCTTCAAACCAGCCTTGCTTTTCTTTCTTCTTTCTTTTTCTTTCTTTCTTTCTTCATGTCACAAAATATTTTACGAACAAGGATATTTTTTCTAGAATCGATGTTTTCCTGTTTTACACCACCCAAACTATATTTCTTTTTCTTTTCTTTCTTTGTTTTCCTTCTTTTCTTTCTTTTCTTTCATGTTTCATCTTTGCTTTATTTCTTCGTGACATGTTACAAATGATTCAACCAACACAGATTTTTCTAGAGTCACATTCTCCTTGTTTCTAACACATCTGACGCTAATTTTCACTGTGAATATTTTTAAACCATTTCTTTCATGCTTTCTAACATCTCTGACAAAAATATTATATTTGATGTTGAAGAAGATACCTTACTGCTGAGGCTAATGATGCTGATGAACATGATGTTGCAGTTACGATGACAATATCTATGTCGATGACGACGACGATGCGATGACAATTCGACAACTGACACGAAGGAAACGAAATACACGAATAATGCATTTCAATAAGTCTAATTAGTTTCAAACTTTATCGTGAAATGTTAATTTCTTACTTAAAAAAGAAAAGCAAATAAAAACAAACAAAAAAACAAAATAAAAGACATATATATATATATATATATATATATATATATATATATATATATAAACGAGAAAGACTTGAGTTAGTAGACCCGAAATTGAGTATATTGTAATTAAACAAAAAATGATGGTTTAAATTTCACACACACACACACACACACACACACACACACACAACACGGCACACGCGCAAGCATATGGCACCGATATTGACATTTCTCCTTTATAGTGTGGTGATGCAACCCAGATGACAGGTCGAAAAGGCCACCACCACTGGGCTACTGTGCTGCCCAGGCTGACTAATCATGCTGACGGGCCCCGACGCCGGCGCCACTCAGACCCCCCCCACCCCAACCCTCACGCCCCCCAAACCCCACCCCCCACCCCACCCGCACTCCCCTCCAGGTCAGCCCGGGTCAGGACAACAGAAAGCTACACGGACGTTTTCTTCCCTACTATACTCCCACAAATCCTTTTTGGCCCTGGCATCCCCCCAAAGCTGCTGCACACAGCCATCGTTCAGTCCAGACTTATGGGCAATAAAAGAGAGGGGTGGGGGGTGGGTAGGACGGTGGTTGCATCTGGAACCGTGTAAGAGACATACATTGTGCATGCTGATAGGTCTACGCCTCTACGATTAGACTGACGTACACAAAATTTTTGCTCCGCCCTAAATGGAATTTATATATATATATATATATATATATATATATATATATATATATATATATATAATACAATAAAATAGAAAAAGTCTCTGACCAGATGGCAAATTACTACAGAAATGAGTGTGCGCTTAGTAAATTTGAAACGTGTATTCAACATGGAGTATCATCATCCCTCTTGTGAAAAAGCACAATTTGGACACAAATCAGCTAAAGAACTATAGACATGTGTCTAATCTTTCATTCATTTCTAAAATCATTCAAAACGTTGTGTTGCATCAGCTCCAGGAACATCTTGATGAAAACGGCCTGCTTGAAACTTGTCAGTCAGCTTATCGGAAAAGCCATAGCACAGAAACAAACCTTCTTTCGGTTACTGATAGTCTCCTCTCAAACACAGACAAAAGACTTAATCTGTAGTGGCATTTTTAGATCTGTCAGCGGCGTTTGATACAATTGAGCACCAAATTCTTATCAACCGTCTGAGCATTACCTTTGGCATTAAATCTACTGCTTTAAAATGGTTTTCTTCATATCTTTCAAATCGTCAACTCAAGGTTAAAGTAAGAAATTGCACCTGTAAAGTTATTCCTCTCGTGTTTGGTGTCCCTCAGGGATCAGTCTTAGGGCTTATCTTATTCAGTTTGTGCACTCAGCCTTTATCTGACATTTTCAAAATGCATTCATTTGGTGACCTTAAATATGCAGATGACACAGAATTACAAAAAGCTGCTCCACCATCTGATTTCATTCATTTCTGAATTGGAAGCTTGTGTAGCTGATGTAAAAATATGGATGGACAAAAACAAGCAAAAGCTCAATGAAGACAAAACCGAACTCTTAGCTGTAGGAGATCGGACTCGTCTTAAGGCAGCAAAAAAAGGACCCAGCTACGTTTGGCCCTGCTTCAGTAGCATTTCAAACATCAGCCAAATACCTGGGTGCATATCTCGATCAAACCTTGACTATGAACGACTGTGTCGCTCATGTAAATTTCATCTTCGTAGGCTAGCCTCGGTCAAACCATACTTAACAGAGAAAAACATGGCTCATTTTGGTTTCCTCTTTCGTCCTGTCCAGACTGGATTACTGCAATTCCACTCTTGAGGGTCTACCATCTTTCTCCATCGACAGATTAAAGAAAATTCAGAACAATGCTGCACGACTGGTTCTCGCCAAAAAGAAATCTGATCATGTTAACCCCTTCTGAATCGGTTACACTGGCTTCCAACTGAGGTCCGCATTCACTACAAGTTAGCGACACTCGCCTTCAAACATTTTGACAAGTCTCTTCCATTGTATCTCTCCTATGTACTGAAAACTTATGAACTGCACAGAACATTAAGATCCAGTTCTGAAATCTGACTGAAGTCCCAAGGACTAATCTGAAATACGCTGAAAATAGGTCTTTCAGAGCTCAGGTTCACTAAGTGTGGAATTATCTACCTTCTTCTCTTAGAAATGTCTCTGATCTACATTCTTTAAGTCAGATAAGAAAACTTACCTTTTCCGTAAGTATTTTTGTTCTGGGCATAATGGTTAGACCAAAGTATGTTAGTTAGCAAGTATCTTTGCACTAGTATTTTTGTAGTCCTGATTTAATGCATTGTGTATTTTATGTAGTTTGGTCTTGGATGTGATGTGACTTTTTTCTATCTGGTCATTTTAAACGGGCGCGCGCGCGAGTGTGTGTGTGTGTGTGTGTGTGTGTGTGTGTGTGTGTGTGTGTGTGTGTGTGTGTGTGTGTGTGTGTGACGGTACAGTGCTTTGTGTGTGTTTTCAGGGTACAGTGCTCTGATACGCGTGTGTAAGTGCGTACGCATATCAGCATGTCCGAAAGTTTATGCAATTGTGTTTTCAGTGCAGTTGATATTTAATGTCAACGTGTGTGTGTGTGTGTGTGTGTGTGTGTGTGTGTGTGTGTGTGTGTGTGTGTGTGTTTTCTATGAAATGCATTTTGTTTTAATCTAAGCCTTATTTACTTTATAGCTTATATAATCTGATTCATCTCTGAAATGTGCTTTTTGATTCATATGAACACACTGGATGTTTTCCATTGTCAGCGTGTGGTTGAAATGTTTTTTAAGGCACGTTTATATTCAACTGGATGGTGTAAGGCGCTTTCAGCAGCATTGGTGCTAGATATCGCGTCACAGAAGAAAAAAAAGTATTATTATCATCACCGCCTCCATCCCTCGAGCTCCTATCCGTTAGCACCCCTCTACATATTGTGGCATCACTAATGCATTGCATCGTGTCATTTCATCGCGAAATGTATCGAGTGTTTGTTCTTGTTTGTTTGTTTTTCGTTTTGTCCCTAGATATTAATTTTCTCGTGCACTGAATACGAATTGCTCTGAGGGAGGATGAGGACGAGAAGGTGAGGAGGAGAAGAAGGAGAAGGAGAAGAAGAACATTAAGCAACAACTAGAAGGTTAAAAAAAGAAACTGAGACGTGCTACAATGTAAAGAACAAGATCAAGAAGAACAAAAGCGGAAAGCTGGGAATGCCCCGGAAAGTGACTATGGCGTGCAGGATTTTGTTTGTTTATTTGTGTGTTTTCATTGCTCTGGTTTATTATCAACGCCGGTGGTGAATAATACAGTCAGTGTTGAACATAAGCACCGTCTTTGCGCCTCCTTGTGCGATGCCAGGATCAAAGAGAAAGACTTTTACCCGGCCGAAGCAACTAATCTGTGTGTGTGTGTGTGTGTGTGTGTGTGTGTGTGTGTGTGTGATGCTTGGGTAGGTGTTATTCCTGTACTTAAAACTGAAAATTGTTGTCTTTGCTTGCTTTTTCTCAAACACCTTGTTGACAGTTAAGTATAAAAATCATTGATTATAGACAAACTGTTTTTGCTATGTGAGATCTGTGATTCAACGTATGGAATGATAAACAGGCAAATCAACAAGAAAAATCTCTGTCTGTCTTTCTGTCTGTCTCTTGATCTGTCTCTATCATTAACAGAACAAAAACAATCACAATATAAAAAATAAAATAAAAATCGTACGTCGAACAGCGTACATTTCATTGTTCCTTTATCCATATCACATTCTGACAAATCTTTCATAATGGTAACTAGGCAACATCAAAACTGTGCCCAGTAACCGAACATTCAAGTATATCTGCCTGTCCACAAGCTAAGACCCATCCTAAAAATTTCATTGACCGCCGGACTCCTTTTTCATTCGTGGACTGCGCTGTCATTCGTTCATTCGTTTCGACGTGTGAACTTTTGTGTGCAAGAGCACTGTTATCCCGCTGCATTTGTTTCACCGGTTTTATTTTATTTCTATTTTTGGGGTAGGGGTTCAGCGGAATTTTTAGTTGACATTTTCATGTTTCCTTAAGCGGTGACATGGATACCGTGATCTTTGACGTTCATAATTGATCTTCTGGGTGCGCGGCGTACTCATGTAAGGGATTAACACACCAACACTAACGGGTCTGTACACATGTCGGCATAAGAGATAAGGAAAATAATTATACGCACTTAACTCACAAGGGTGCTCCCGGGATTCGAACAAAGCACTGAAGATCTGACGCGTTTGGCCACAGTATGCTATGCTGCCGGAAAAGAAGAACATATCGGAGTGTGGTGCTTGAGAAACTCCCGCAATCACGATTAAAATATTATATAGTATACATTATTCAGACAGAAGAAGCTTGTGTGACCTTCAATGGAGAATGGATCAGAATTCATAAAGACTTATTGTACTCATGTTGTGTCTGGCAAAATACCGAGTGCCTGACCGCAGCTTTTATTGTGCAAGCATAATACACAGACCGTGCGTTAGAAAAGACAAGATCAGCATGTACGTAGCCAATAGGAGGAACTGAGGTTTATAATGGCATAGAACTCTGGAGACATGAACTAAGTACACTCTATAAACAATGGCCTACAGAAAATACTAATGTTAAAACGTGACAAAGCGCAGGGCAGACTGGAAAGAAGATTCCAGAAAAACGCTGTCAAGAAAGCACTTGTCGGCAGTTTCAAGAGTACAAAATGTGGCGTAAACCGCCTCTTTTACAGTCAGATAGTCACGGGCAATCGTGTGTTTTCAATACACAAAAAAGGAGCAACACGATCCCAGCAGACGTAGGGATCATAGGCCTTTTCCAGCGCACGAATGTCATTTTATCAGATTATCCTTGTTGGTGGTAGTTGAGGGTAGCAGCAGTTGTTGCAGCAGCACAGCCGCAGAAGTCGAAGCAAAACTATGATGCGTGAACGCTGTGTGTGTGTGTGTGTGTGTGTGTGTGTGTGTGTGTGTGTGTCTGTGTGTGTGTAATTATTCATTTTCTTCAGTATATCCATAACTTTCCACTTAAAATGATACAAGGAAAAAAAAAAAAAAAATACTGCCTTTGTGTGCGTAATTGTTTCCGTGAATGTGTGTACGTGAGCGCGCACGCACAAGCGTATTTGTAGGCTACCTGTGTGTGCGCTCACATACGCACACGTGCGTGCGAGGCGTATCGTAGTCTAATTTACATGTGCTGTCCTTGGCGCTCTCATAGCCTGCTCCTCAAACAAAACACAACTTATCCCCTCAGTCTTCGCCACCGCCAACGATTCCAACAGCTGCACCTGATCACAGATAGGCCTCTCGCCATCCACGACCCACTGCGTCCCCCCATTCTGACCTTCGGCACACGGCAGCACCGTTAGCACCCACTGCACTTCAACCCCTCTGGAAGTCCGACCTTCCACCTCTTCTCCGACTCTCGGCTGCTCGCCTCCACCAGTCCGTAGCTTGTGCCAAGTAGGCTAGGGGCCTATACTCTGCTTGCTAGTTTGTACATAATTACTTCCTCTTTGGTTCTTGCTTTGCGGAATCAGTCACCATTAGTGTTGTTTAGGCTGAGACAACTCGTCAACCACATTCAACAGGGAAGAGCACTGTACAACAGAGCTTCAAACTGGAAATCTGTTTATTTATTTTTAAAAGTAGCAAGAAACAGGAGGTGTGTGTGACGGGAACAAAAACATTCCCAGGATCAGATTTAGATCTAGGTCTTCAGAAAGGAAAAAATAAAATAAAATAAAATAAAATCACCGGAAGTTGTTTTTGGCATATTCAGAAAACTGCAGGAGGAGAACTGCGAGGAAGAGTACTTTAATGACAGAGCTTGGAAATGTAACAATTAATGCCAGTACATCTCAGTTTGAGTGATGTGTTGATACATAGAACTGGGCCATTGAGCTCAGCAAATTAAATATGGAGGCATATAAAAAGAGCTTCGTCGTCTTGCACGGCGAAGAAAAAGGTGAGGAAGAAGTGACCTCCATTATCTGCAATGATGGCAAAACACTCTATCACTTTCCCTTTTCAGCTGGAAGAATATGATATACCTTTGGTGGAAATTCTATTTGTTTACACATGAATACAACATGTCACATATTCAACTGTTTTTGTTTTTTCTCATGTCTTTTTTTTCTAATTTCAAATAAATACATTTCGCTCATTCAATGTTTGTCATCATTTTTCTCTATGTGAATCAAATGAAAACAGCGTGGGGAGGGGGAATCATAATCAGAGAAAAAAAAATCGACTGCGCGCGCGCGCACGCACGCACACACACACACACGCACACACACACACACACTCGTTGTATTAAAGAGAGACACAAAAAGACGGGTAGACATACTATCTGTTTCCCAAGAAAGGTGCTTCACTGAAAAGTAAGATCTCCAGGGAGGAACATTAGCAGGAGAGGGGTGTCTGGAAAGGATAGCGGCCGGCACAGAAGGTGAGAAGTGACCAGAGGAAAGCGAGGTTGAGGGGGGGCTGGCGGGTGGGGCGGGGGGTGGGGGGGGGGGGGAAGTGGATAGGGTCGACGAAGGGCAGGTAAGCGTGCGCACGTGGCAGGAAGTGAATGAGGGGACGGTGAGGGAGCGGTAGGTGTGCTTGAATTAAATGGAAGGGGGAGTGTTCAGTATTACAGCAGGTGGGAGAGGATGGGGGAGAAGGGGGGGGAGGCGTGCAAACTCTGGAACATATTTTCTCAAATGACACAAATGCACAGCCGACAGTTTCTTAAAGCGTTTTAAAGCACTGACGCCTATCTTTACAGGGTTGAAAACACACACTTAGCGGATTGCAAATCGAATTTAGATGGTCATGCCCTCATGCCACACTGTTAAAAAACAAACAAAAAAACCAAGGAAGTGAGACTGAACTTTTTGTTTCTTTTCTATCTGTGCGTGTTTCTCTTCTTCTTCTTCTTTTCCGGGCTCGTTGTCTGCCTCGTCCAGACAGACAGACAGCCTCCAAGCAGCCGCCGCAGCATCAGTGGCACAGCCTGCTGCTTGTCAGACGAATTGCGTCACTCATGCCTGTACAAAGTACCTACCCCCCTGTAGCTCTGGGCTGGCACGGATGGCGGCACGGATGCTGATTCATAAAGCCAGGCATGAATCAGGAGGGGAGGTGGGCGGGGGGGGGGCGGAGAGGGAGGGGGGGAGGGGCAAGATAGCTGTTATGTACTGAGCGTGCATGCAACAACCTGAATGCAGTGGTGCTGAAGGTCAGGATGAACGCTAAAAAGCTTGGCTGACCTGACGCCGGTTCACGGTTCTGGTGCGTGGTTGAGGGTCGGAAGACGTGTGTGTTGGGGGTCGGGGATGAGGGGGTGGGTGGTAGGTGAGGGGCTAGGAAGTAGTGTGGGAGAGGTGACGATGGGAAAGGGGGAGGAGTTGTTGGGGGAAGAAGAGTGTCATGCATGTCCCCTCCCCCCACCCTACCCCCCCTGTAATTCAGTTTATTATGTACATTTGTTGCTTCTCTCCCCAACTCTCCGCCACCCCCCTCCCCCCCACACACACACTACCCCCCTCCCTCCTCTTTTTTTATTTTAATTTATTTTGTTTTTAATTTTTAAGGCGTGATTTTCTTTCTATCACAACAGATTTCTGTGTGTGAAATTCGGGCTGCTCTCCCCAGGGTGAGCGCGTCGCAATATTACAGCGCCAACGCCCCCGCTTCCTATCGAAGTGGATTTTTCTACAGAATTTTGCCAGGAACAACCCTTTTGTTGCCGTGGGTTCTTTTACGTGCGCTAAAGAATAAGTAGACAAGGAATGGTGGGAGGAGTCGATTCTCGTTTGAAAATTACAATTGTGGATACACCTTATAAGAAAATGAACGAAAACGCAGATGCACTGAAGCCGGCGCGTGTGAGTTAGAATGTGTGTAAGTGTGTGTGCGCGCGCGCCCGTCACATGTGTGAGTGTGTGTGTGTGTGTGTGTGTATGTGCTCGCGCGCGCGTGCATGTATGTGTGTGAATGCATGTGCGTGTGCATGTATGTGTCAGTGTGTGTGCGTGCAGTGAGAACTAGATGGCAGCATAAGTAGTAGCTTTCGTCAGCACTGAAAACTCTTCGCCAAACACACCCCATTCATTAATCAGTCATTCGTCGTCACAGAGGCTCTGATAGTGACAAGACTCGATCGCTCTGTCAGCAGACGGATGACAATCGAAGTGACCAGCGGGTTTCGTCTTATCGATCAGTTTGGGGGTAGACACGTGCGTTCTCTTCGATCACTGCCACGCATGCCTTATCTCACATTCACGTCGTTGTTGTTCAAGGCTGCCATGTACGTAGTGGGCTCTTTATTGAAGTTGTCTTTGACTGTACGTCACTAATTGTATCTATCTGCTGGAACTGTCTGTCTACGTCTCTCTCTCTCTCTCTCTCTCTCTCTCTGTGCCTCACTCTGTCTCTGTCTCTTTCTGTCTCCGTCTGTCTGTCTCTCTCTTTCATAGCAAGAGCGGAGAAAGGGGGGAGAAGGAGGGGGGTGGGGAGGCGGTAAATAAAAAACTTCATTACCCACAATTTTTTGTTTGTTTGTTGTTGTTGTTGTTTGTTTTTTGTTTGTTTGTTTGGTTGGTTGGTTGGTTTTTGTTAGTACTCCGCCTCCTTGCAGAGTTAATTCAGCAAAATTTCATCAACAAAACTATGGGTAGTTTCACGCACGCACGCACGCACGCACGCGCGCACGCGGCACACGAAAAAAGTGACAGAGATAAACATATACACACCCAAAGAGGGACACAGAGAGAGAGGGGTGATGGGGTTACAGAGAAAGAAGCAAAGAAAGAAAGAGACATACGTCACACTGAGAGACAGAGGGAGAGAGAGAGAGAGAGAGAGAGAGAGACAGAAATAATTGTCCATCATTAGTTTAGGAGGAACCATACTGTCCATTCCAAAGATTCGTACTAAAACTTACGGTGAACGTTCCTTTTCTTTTGTCGCACTTAAACACTGGAATTCACTACCCTCACACCTCCATTACACCCCAGCACCCGCATTCAAGAGAGCACTCAAAACATATTTTTTTTCAAACTGTACTTTTCTCACTGAATTTTTTCCATCTGCATGTGTTTGTTGTGATTTTTGTTGCTGGATGTGCTCTTTGTTTTGATCTGTATGTATCTGTGATGATTCTGGTGTGTTTTTGGTGATACCTGGTTCCCTGGTGTTTATTTTTGACAATGGTGAATGTGATGCTCTTTGTTTTCCTGTGGTTTGCATCTGTGTGATTTGAGACTGTGATCGCGCCTGTGTCGATTTACATTTCTTTATGTCACTTAGTCTTACATATATATATATATTTTAGTCAAAATTGTGTTGACTTTGTACGTATTTTACAACACTTAGTCTTAAATTTGCATATTTTATTGTAAAGCTCGGTGAGATGGGAGGTACTGCGCTGTATAAGCCTGCGTTTATTATTACCATTACTATTAATACTGTTTTTAGCTCGAAGTTATTTCATACTTCTTTTCGGTTTATTACTAGAGCACAAATGCATGCTTAGCCTTGACTTACAAAACTGCCTTCGTTCATCCCCGCTCCCGTCGTCATCCTCTTTTGAAGAAAATTCTGTGTGAATTAAAACACACGCACTGTACATGCTGGGCTTTGTCTTTCAGCTAAACAGATTCTCTCCCCTCTGCGGATCGAACAGCTCGGTCTGTGTCAGTATTCTTTTGCCCCTAAAGAACAGTCAGTGGGGAGAGAGAGAGGAGGGCGAGGAGAGAGTGGGAGGGAGGAGGGGAGATAAAACAGGAGAGATAAAACAAGACTTGGTCCAAGCTACATATGTACGACCATCTCTGGCAAGTAAAACTGCCCTGTTCGCTCGTCTCTTTGACCCTTACCCCCCTCTTCCCCTTTGCACACCTAAATTATCCCCCCTCTTCCCCTTTACACACCTAAATTATAAGTTCTAACCATCATGGTTCAAACACCTTTCAAAGACCGTCTCTCCGTTTACTTGCCGTCGACCCCTTCGCCCTGCCTTTTGCACACCCAAACTCATAAGTTCTAACCACCTTTGTTCAAGCACTTTTCAAAGAGTGTGTCTCCGTTTACTATAGATCAAACAGATCGATCAGGCCTGTCTGCCCCGACTCTTATCACGCCTTTAGATTCGATCCGGTGGATCGTGTGTGCTAATCGCCCTTGGAATGCGGGCTGGTTGAGGGGTCGGGTAAGCTGTGTCGTCTTTGGCACCAGCCGGATCCTGTCCCTTCCTGCCACACTATATACACAGTGTTTGGAACTGTGAAACACCGAAAAGTTTTAACTTCTTCACACCCTTTCCTCTCTTCCCACATCTACCCCACCCCTCCTTTCATGACTGCACTGCGAACGATATACACCCTTTCAGACTGTTTTTTGTTTGTTTGTTTGTCAGGTGGTGTTTTTGTTGTTGTTGTTGTTTTTCATGCAAGTTGAACGTCTTTGTATGGTGGGAGGTATAAGGTCGGGCCGGCCGTGGCATAAATAAATATTTTTAAAAGTAAATGATATATATATATATATAGAGAGAGAGAGAGAGAGAGAGAGAGAGAAGAAGAAGAAGAAGAAGGAGAAGAAGAAGAAGAAGGGGCACTTGACGCTATCAATACAGACGATCATTCAGCATTCTGTCTTCCACACAAACGAAACCGGTATTCCACTCTCTGACGTCAAAGAGCTGCCGCGGATCGGAAGTTCAACGGAAACCGCTGTATTCCGTCTTGTGTCGAACATACACTGACTGAATGTCAATTGAACATAAAGCAGTTAATTGAAGATAAGCGTATTCCCCGTCACAGTTCGATCTTTTGTGAGGGAAAAGGCAGCATACATAATGGGCATGTCCCGTCAAAGTCGTGTGTAGATCCTGAAAGTGATTCTTTTTTTTTTCTCCCTTCAAATAACAAACACTTGTGAGCTGTTTGGACTTTCTCCAAGAAAGACTACTGAAAGCGAGTTTTTTGCACTGGCCCTTATTCAATGTTACAGACGTCAAGCAGTCATCTATGTGCTCACTCTTGCCTTGCTGTCAATGTCAGCCTATAGCATACCGTTTTGATTCAACGCTTTGCTCGGTAAAGGCACACATCTGTTCACTGTTACGTGTTCACATGCAATATTCCAGGCGAGAAGGTAAGTGTGAGCAAACCAACGGAATGTACGAAAAGTTATCTAATGATGATGACAATTTGATTCCAATAACGCGTTTCCTTGTAAAACATACCCAAATGCACTGTACAATGCAGACTAATAATCGACGTGTAAAACATGCATTTAAACACTAAAATGACAACTTACATCTGACCCTGCACAGTCACCAAACCAAACAATACACACACAAAAGCACCACACTCTAACACTCAAATTTGACATCATGTTAAACATCACAGTGCCGAACGAAGCAATCTCATATTTCAATACTTCACAGTTTCAGTTTCCAGATGCCAGAGCATGCCGCCTGATCTATATACGCTACATGTCATCTGCTGAAAAAGAGCAGATGCCTGACCTTCGCATAAATGCAACGCAAAATATCTGACAGCAATATCATGATACTTAAGGCATATGTCACATTATTTAAAACCAAACCGTTCTGAGCGTTGTAACGTCGCGATCAACAACAGCAACAACCTAATGAAGAAAAAAGGACAAAAAATCCAAACATGGAATCTGTTCTCTTTTTTTTTCTTTCTTTTTTTTTCTTCTTTTTTTCTTCTTTTTTCTTTTTTTTTCTTTTCTTCTTTTTTTTTATATTTTTATATTTTTTTTATTTTTAAAGCAGATGACGGTCATGAATCACGATAAATGGCTTTTCACTTTTGCTCGTAATAACCTTTTAAAAAAAACCCAACAAGATGTAACGCAATGCCAATGGAAGCTTACACTAGCGTGAATCTGGTTTATGCAGTATTTATGACACGAAAGTAAAGCACTGAAGATCCGAAAATCAAATCATGCGTGTGGGGAGGAGCAGGGGAATATGTGTGGATGGATGAGACGGTGTACCTACTATGTTCATCCAAAATACTGTTTTTACTCCCCGTAGAATACCAACAATGTATATTAGTCTCTTGTCCATATATTCTTCCAAATAAATACATGCCTTCAGCTCTGGCAATCATATTTTGGTCACCAATAAAATCTGTTTCTGCTGGTTTAGGAGAAATGAAAAATCCAGTTAATCACAGCATTAATTATGCCTTATCAACCAGCCTTGATTAGCCTCATGGCCAATTGTTTGACACCAAGCCAGTAACTTTAATACATTCAACATTGGTACATTATTACTACACTCTCTCTAGTGGCCTAGATTTTTTTTTTTTTTTTTTTTTTTTTTTTTTTTTACTGAGGACGGTGGGAAGAAAGCGAGGTGGCTAAATGTATATGTGCACATTTAATCCTATATTCGGTTACGCTCAAGTGGTCGTGGCACTTAACCTTAGAAGGAGCAGATCAAGCGTGTCTTAACAAACGACCCGAACTGAACCAGGTGAAGAGATGGGGGCTTTATGTCAGTGTTATGCCGGTCTGCACTTTCCATCGGCTGTGCCAAGCACAACTCACTCAGCATGAAAGGATCTTGGAACAACAGTCGGTGTTAGAAGAGGGGGGTTTTTGTGTAAAGGTGGTATTCTTTCTCCTTTGGTCAGGTACGTTCGTGCATGTGTTTACACACACACACACACACACACACACACACACACACACACACACACACCGTTTTGTTTGGGGATTTGCTTGACTGCTGTGACGGGTACTTAGGCCAAGAGGCAGAGATGGCTGGGGATCTATTCGATGTCAGCCTACTAATTGTTTCAAGTGTGTGTGCGTGCGTGCGTCAGTGTGTGTGTGTGTGTGTGTGTGTGTGTGTGTGTGTTTGCATTCACTGCTTTTGTGACAGGTTCAAGTTAAGGTACTGACATTGCTATGACCAAGTCTATACCTATTGTTTTGACGACTGATTTCAAAGCAAAACCTTTTGTTCGCATGTCATTGTTATCCGATGTCAAATATTGTATTGAACTTAAAATGCAAATGCTCTGCAAATTTGTTTCGAGAAGGAAGAATTCAGTGCTAGAACCCGGCATGCGTGTACGCGCCCGTGTGTGAGCGCGTGTAAGCCTGCATTTTGGGTTGGGAGGAAGAAGAAATAAAAAGGGGAGACAGACAGACAGAGAGAGCGTAAAGAGATGAGTATCGACGGAAAGACTGCCTGGTAACGAATTGCATATTTCCCATGCATGATTTGTTCTGACGTTCTACTGAAAAATTCTGACTGCCTTTGCAAGTGTGTGTGTGTGTGTGTGTGTGTGTGTGTGTGTGTGTGTGTGTGTGTGTGTGTGTGTGTGTGTGTGTGTGTGTGTGTGTGATTTCTTTGTATTCATGTATGTAGGTGTGTGGGCGCGCGCTTCCACTATTCTGCGGTCAAAAAAAAACAAACGGTTTTTCTATCACTGAAGAAAAAGTTTACCTATCTACAGTTCGATTAATGCCACGGCCAGTTTGTTGGATGCGACCTGATAATTCATCAAAAACTGGAAGACACGCATGGCCGCAAAAGTCGACAGGTTTACAAACTGAACAATGGGATGCATTTTGTCAGTGGCACAGCATGTGATCGATATCATCGATGTTTCGGGAACGAATGTCACGCGACCGCAAACCAGCGGCAGTTTTGGTTTATTCTTTGATGTAGTGTGCCATGCGCCGAAAGCGGTGGTCGGTGTGGCAGAAGGGAATGGGAGTTATGGACCGGTGCCGGCTCAAGGTGCAGTATTCACCCTTTAGAATAAAGTCAACGATGATTTAATTGGCACCTCTTTGAATAAGCATGTCGATGTTATTCATTAGCGTACTAGTTACAACTAATGCTAGAGCTAGTGCTGCTTCTCCTGCTACTCATGACTACTACTACCCCTGCGTTTATACTACTACTACTGCTACTGCTGCTGTTGTTGCTGCTGCTGCTGCTACTACTACTACTACTACTACTACTACTACTACTACTACTACTCCTATTACATACACCATAACTACGACGACGATGATGATTACCACATCCAAAGTATTTGCACAGCATAAAACCATGCCTAACAAGATCGTAAACTACGACTGAACTTTCATATTGCAAATTCATAGCCTAGATATAACCTTTGCAAAATATATTCTGTTTGGTGTGCTCGTACTATTCAGTGTCAGAACAACGCAATATGATCTGCGAACCGACCTAAATTACGACCTAAATTAATGTCGCAACAAAGTATCGATTTATTCACACGATGGTCTTTAGCAATGATTCCAAAGTTGCAAATGGAGTGTCAAAAAATACGGCAAATAAAACCGAAGCTGGTCTAATTAAATGTTGCACGTGCGAATGTGCGAAGCTGGAAATCTTGTCTTCCCTCCTTTACGTCTTCTTTATTGCTTCTTGCGATAAGGAATTCAAGTTTATCAACGTCTTCCTTGCGCAAACGGACTAATTAAAATTCCAGCACATAGGCAACTATATATATCGGATCGTTTTGATGCGGGTCTTTTTTGTTTGTTTGTTTGTTTTGTTTTGTTTTTTTGTTGTTGTTTTTTTTGTTGTTTTTTTTACTTGGCTCAGTGGCAGTAATGAGGACTAGAGGAACATGTTGCCACCAGTTTGGCAGTCTGGTTGTTTTCCTTGCTTCAAAAACCGTTGTAACATTATATCCGTTGGAAACGATACTGAACCAGAGCATGGCTGTAGGTATGTGTATTCAACACAAGCAGATATGCAGATAAAGACAAATGGAAACAAATAAATGCACACACACACACACACACACACACACAGAATGTGTCAGCAGCTGATGATCAGTGCGGTTGGGGAGGGCGAGTGGAATATAGGTCACGCTGATTTTCCTCTTTTCCAGTCAAGAGCAAAAAAAACCCATCAAGATGACGCCGACAACACTGTGGCAGTGACAGTTATTCTTTTAAAAAAAAAAAGAAAAAAAGAAAGAAAAGAAAAAAAAAGTAAGTAATAGCAACAGTGATGATGAAATATGGTTAGATTCTGCTGAAAATTAGGCTAAAAGTGTATAATCATAGGCTACAAGATGTGCAGTGTATCATGAATTTCATCAGAGAAACGAAATATATATAAGCAGTCCTGTAAATGTGACTGCTCAATATGTATTTAGTTGTTTGTTTGGGTTTGTTTTTGTTTGTTGTTGTTGTTTTGGAACAAGCCTCCGTAATTTTTACAGGTTTTCCAGCGTTTACTCGTAATGTTACAGTTTGTAGACTGATCTGTACGGGAAGTACTAAGCTTATCCCAACTTTGTTTCCCCCCCATTCGTATATTATATACACTTGATTGATGAGTTGTCATATTTGATGTTCGAAAGGCTTTGTTTCTTGATAAATACATAAGCCAAGATTGGCCGGCAGAGAGTGACAATGCAAGAGCCAGCTGAAAATGTGCTTTTTACGTCATTTCCCCTGTCCCCACCCCACTTCCGCCATATCTGGACAAGACCTTGTCTTTTTGTCCCATGATGGAGAACACCCTTTTTCCACATACACCCTTCCAACCACGCCATTTTCGCCAATGGTTCTGCAGCACAATTAAGGGGCCTACATTAAAATAGTGAAGCCGGATTAAACTGGAAAGAAAATATTACCATGAACAGTCTGCAGCACAAAGATTTTTTTATTATTTTAATTCGGGTTTTCGCCTCTGTTCCGTAAAATAAGGAAACAAAATCTACCGCTATTTTACGTTGTCCCGAAAAGCTCCCGGGAATGTTGTAAGTGTTTTGACTGGTTCTAAGTATGTTATCAGGGACTTTTCTTGTGATATTTTCAGCCGGAGAATGAGAGAGACACTGAGGAACAAAAGAGCGATCGAAACGGAAGTCCACTATCGCGACACTTACGGCACAGATGACTGTCCCGTCTCTTTCAACATGTATAACTGGCAACAAAGACAACAACATTTTTTTTTTTTTTTAAAGAGCGCATGCTGTTCTTATATAAGTAAAAAGCTCAACAAAATGTATTACGAAACATGTTCACATAGTTAAATAACTGTTCAGCCGAAAAATCCCACACCAGATCTGATAGGTTCGAATCTATACGTCATTGTCGATTGGAGTTTTACCCTGTTCCAACATCATGAGTATGCCTTTTTGTTTGGTGGATACATACAAGCGAGACACATAGAGACGTTGACAGGCAAAGGGTATGCAGTACAACCGCACCCTCTCTGTCATTGTCTGAAATGATAATGTTAGTGGTATGGGCATTAGCAAACTCGATGCTTCCAGTCATGACAATCCTGCCTGTATGGAATTTACATACAGGCAGGATTGTCACGACTGGAAGCATAAAGTTTGCTAATGCCCTGAACAGAAATGTTGATTTCTAATTAATAATAACAATCATCATCATGATGACAGAAATGATAATAATCCTAATAATAATATTGATAATATCATTTATTTTCAGACTAATATCATCATCTCAGATGAACAGACTATAAATAAATAAACGAACGAATCCTGCCTGTACCAGTCAGGCCTGGTCAAATGACATACATGAAGATATCAATGAAGCCTTGGACTGAGAATACTACATCTTCGAATGTAACAGTTTGCAGTGACAGTTGATTCTAGGACTCAGTTAATTAAGTTTCCATCTGTACTTTGTGTGTTTTATGTAATTTGTAGTTTTAATCACACGTTTTGTAAGTGCCTGTAATTATTGAGAAAGCAGGCATCTTTTGGACAGCGATGGTGACTGTTTTTGTAGTTCCCCCGCATTCTAGAATTCTGCGCTGGAAGCTCCCTCTTTCCTGTTTTGTCTGTTTTTTCTGACGTCTTTCTTGACTGATTTATTTTTCCTGCGAATTTTGTCTTGTCCAGTCCACACTTTCCTTTTTTTTTTCGACAGATCTTCTCAGTAGCCTTTTAATTTGACATTTTGTCAACGCTGAAGTTTTTTTAATTTTTTTTAAATTTTTATTCGCACAGAAAGATGCTACCTTGTTTACTTAAAAAAAAAAATCAATATATATTATTTCTACCATGTATGTTTTTTCCCGTTTTTTAGAACAAATTTTTATGACAAGCGGGGAGCCGCCGTATTACACTCAGTCGTGTAGGAGTGCCTTGTGTGTACTTTATGAACGGCAGTTTCTCTCTGGCTGTTTTTTGTACGGTGGCTTTGTGCTGTTGATACATCATGAAAACACCGACACAAAATAAGATAAAAAGAAAATGAAAGGAAATAAACAGTGATCAATCATTTTGATACTGACCATGGCCCAAGGTCACAAGGTCAAGAAAACGATTTTAGAAAAGGCGCATAAAATCAGCCTACTGACTTTTGAAGGAACTTTGCAGACAGGTAGTCCTAAACGCTCCCAGTGTTAAAGCCATCCCCATACTTATTGTACATGACTCAGCATCTGACGCCTGTCTCCACCTGTCTCACACGGCAATGGATCAAGCTTGTTTGTCTGCCTGAGGAGCTTGCATTGGCAGAGGAGTCAACCTACAGCTCTCCCTTCATTCGCAGCCTTTCTCTAGACCAGCTGTTTGATTCACTCTTACTAACGTGTGTTCAAGTCCTGTCAAGGTCGATTTTTATTACATTTGTTTCCTTATTTGTTTATTTATTACTATCATTGTTATTCATATTTTTTCCACATTTTATTTTTTGTTTTAGTTATTCTTCTATTTGCTTACTTATTTTATTTTCATTTATTTATTGATTCATCTATTCATGAATTTGATGACTTACCCATTTATTTGTTGTTGTTGTTGTTGTTTTTCTCAGGGCATGACTAAGCGCGTTGGGTTTCGCTGCTGAATATGCATTTGCTTTGTAGCAGATGTGGTGAAGCACATATGGATTTGTCCGAACGCAGTGACGCCTCCTTGAGTAACTGAACAGAACTGAATTACTAACCTTACTTGACCCCCCACCACCCCCGTCCCCCACTTGCCTCCAGCTTTGACTCAAACAAACCCATGTGTGGAATATTAATAATGTCTGAGTAGGGATATAGCAAGCACTGTTTATCAACTCTTCAACTTGAAAATACATCAGTGGTAGCAGTGTGTGTCGCGCGGGTGTGGCCTGGACGTCCACCAAGCTAACTTGAGTCCCAGTTAGTTTAGTTCAAGCTGGTCATCGAGCCGAGAACTTGGGTGTGTCCATTGTCAAGTTAATCTCAGGACATTGCCTGGCATTGCTCTCAGAATCGTCGAGAGGCAGAACCAGGCTGCTGGAAATTCAAGATCAAGATCATTTGGCCGGCCACCGAGAATATTTTAGTCTACACTGAATAATAATGGTATTTATATAGCGCTGAATCATGTGCATAGACAAATCAAAGCGCTTTCGCACCAGTCATTCACACGCATGCACAACTCTAAAACTGGAGAAACTGAAGACAAGGAAGAGGCAGGGAAGGTAGGCTATTTTGGGAAGAGGTGGGTTTTAAGGCCAGACTTGAAAGAGCTGAGTGTGGAGACTTGACGAAGCGAAAGAGGAAGTTCATTCCAACTGCAAGGTCCGGAGACAGAGAAAGAACGGCCGCGGCCAATAGTCGAGAGCTTGAATCTGGGTATGCGTAAACAGAGTGGATCCGAAGCTGATCGTAGTGAGCGAGATGGAGTGTAGAGGTAAAGGCAGCCACAGAGATAGGAAGGGGCTGATTTGTGAATACATTTATAACATAGAGTGTTGATCTTGTACTTTATTCTGTGTGAGACAGGGAGCCAGTGGAGATGTTGCAAAAGAGGAGTGATGTGCTCAGATCTTTTCTTTCTGAGGACGAGTCGGGCAGCAGAGTTTTGTATGCGCTGAAGGGACTGAATGGATGAAGCAGGCAAACCAGACAATAGAGAGTTACAGTAGTCAAGGCGAGAGAGAATGAGAGAAACGACAAGTCTAGATGTTACGTCAATGGACAGATATTTCCGGATGGAACTGATGCGCCGCAATTGACAGTAGCAGGACTGACATATGTGACTGATAAATTTTTGCATGGACAGTGTGTTGTCAAGGACAACGCCGAGGTTCCTGACTGAACTAGAAAGAGGGATACTGATACTGATGCATTGACTAGGTTAATTTCTCGACAGTACATTTATATCGGACGGATTCTAACTCTGCACTGATTAGCTGGTGTGAAGAACAGAAATCTGTTGGAACTATAAGGTCGTAAGGTGAACCTGAATAGACCGTTTCCGGACACTTCATTACGGCTTTAGTGGCTTGAATTTAAATTGAATGTACATATAATTTGTGTGTGTGTGTGTGTGTGTGTGTGTGTGTGTGTGTGTAGTTCATAGTGCATCTTCAGAATCCCCCAAACCAGAGACTCAGCTATGACGGTATTATGGCTTTGGCATTTCTGGATTTATGAGTGTTAAATATCTACATACACATTATATAAATCTTCTGTATATGTTTCAGTTCAGTCGTGATATTTTGATTAACTTCACATGAACTGAAGGTCCGCTGACTAACGAGAACCGATGAAGGAATTAAACGTACCCCCCAAAACGGAGTATGGCTGCCTACACTGCATGGTGGGGTAAAAACGGTCATACACGTAAAAAGCCTACTTGTGTACATACGAGTGAACGTGGGAGTTGCAACCCACGAACGAAGAAGAGGAGGAAGAATTAAACTTGCGTGACTGAGGTAGAGAGAAGCCCCAAAAATGATGTCATAATGTGTGTGCCGTGTGTCACAGTGTGTGTGTGTGTTGGGTGTGTGTGGAGGGGTATGTGTGTGTGTGAGGAGGGGCGGTGCCAGGTGTGTGTGTTGGGGGGTGGGGGTGGGGGTGCTACTAACAGCAAGGGAGACGGCCACACTGAGGGAGGAGTAAAGAACCCAGCTGTATCTCTACCATGTTGAAGGAAGCCGTACAGCTCCCAAGATGAAGCCTACTACCATTCAGCTCAGTGCCTACTACAACAGTGACGACGACTGAGATCTCCGACTCTCCTGAAAACGCGTGGTTGAAGGGTCGGTGCCGGCCATCCACCTCAGTCACTTTGTCTCCAGCAACATAATTATATCCTACCTAGTTGAGAGGCCAGCCAGAAATAATATCAGAACGTCAAAGGTTTCTCAGTTACGCAAGAACGGAACAACATAGAAAATCATTCTTTTGTATGAACATTAATACTGGGTTTGGAACAACTTGAGACGATCACTGAGCTGCTGGCGATGGTGCACGTCCACCATCACAACTAATGACGTGACACTGAGCA
>NC_134893.1:43231973-43251973 GCF_041734735.1 Babylonia areolata | reverse complement strand
TGGAATGAAACACTCAACTTTCAGAAGTGTAAGAAAGTTTTGAAAATATGAATATCAAAACACCATGAAAATATGATTTACGAAAACAACCATCCAAACAATCCCCCCCTTTATTTATTTTATTCTTTTTATTATTATTTATTTTATTTTTTATCTAGAGTGCTGTGATCTTTTTTGAAGCTCCATGAAGCAGTGTGAAAATATTACATTTGTTACTTGTTGGGCGTGGGGGAGGAGGGAGGGGGGGGGGACAGAATCCTTTTATCCCCACCCCCACCTCAAATAATCAGCTTTTTTTATTTGTTTGTTTGTTTGGCTTGAGTGTGAAGATCATTTTGTGGAGCATTATGAAATGAAGCGGTGTGAAAATTTACATGTATATATTAAAAAAACAAACCAAAAAAAACCCAGTCCAAATAAAAATAATCAGTTTTTTTTTTTTTTTCTTTTTTTTTCTGTCAAGCTGAGATCTTTTTAGTTATGGAAGCAGCAAGAAGCAGTGGGGAAGTACGCAGTCTTGTTTAGTGCCTGCGCTGGGTGTCTGCTCTGGTGATGCTCCAGCAGTTTTCTTTCACCCCACACCAACTGAATGCGGGGAGATAAAAGGTTTCATTCATGACTCTGCCAGCAGCAGATGTAGCTGGGATGGGGTCTTTGGGTGCAGGAAGGAGGAGGTGCTGTCTGGTTGTATAACAAATTTTTATGATAAAAAAAAAAGGTGGTGGAAGGGGGAGGGTGTAAGTAACTGTAATAAGGGGAAGTGCAACGATGGGTGAGGTAGATGGCAAGGGGGCAAAGGTGGGATGAGGGCAGGGGAGGAAGAGAGCGTGGAAGAAAAAGAAAGAAGCAGTGTTCTTTGTGCTACACACTTCACTCCAAGAAGTTAAGTGGGAGCAGGAGCTTTAGTAGAAGGGAGGATGGAGAAGGGGCAGATCAGGGGTGAAGGGAATGGGTGGGGAGGGAGAGGTGAGGGTGGGGGGGGGTGGAAGGGGTTCATGTCTAAAGTGAGGGAGCAGAGCTGCACATGGTGAGCAGGTTTTAATGTATTAGTTTGGACAGAAATCAGGTTTTGATTTTTTTTTAAAACAAGTTGAGAATGAAACCAGCATCCATTTCAATTTTGTATCCATTCTCCCCTCCATCAGTCATCAGTGTTGATTCTTTCCCTTCCTTTCACCCCTCTCATTGGAATTACTTGAAACTTTAATCATTTTCTTGGAACTCCTATTTTAGTTAGAGTCCAAGGTGCAGCTTCCCCACCATCGAAATGTCAGCAGGTCGATTTGCTATTGAATTTCAACTTAAGTTATGTTTTTAGTAAATAATTTTGATTATATTTTATTTTTTTGTGTTGTTTTTTTTTGTGAGGAAGGGGTGTGGGGTGAGGGGTAGGGAGGGGCTCTCAAGGTCTGATGAGCACAAAGGGTCTATGCATAGGTCAGGCATCTGTCTGTGTTTTAAAAATCAAATATGTTTTTTGTAAGTAAATCACTACTAAATGGCGTGCATTGTATATATATATATATATATATATATAGGGATCAGTCCACAGGCTTTGATGCATCCTTGAAACTGAGACTAAAACGGAAACAATGTTTTTTTTTCTCTACATGTTCTGTGTCTGTCGCTTTGTTTGACTGACTTTTCTCTCTGTTCATGTATTATGCATGAATCTGTGCTGTTGTTTGCTTTGGTTGCTTTTGTTTCAGTTGATTACATTTGTTTTGTTCCCCTTCCTTTTGTACAGTGTCTGTCCATCTCCCTCTTTCTCCATTGACACAGCTTGTACAACAGTTTCATGGCATAGGCTTAAACTTCTGTCCTTTTTCAAACTGATCAGTGCATATTGATTGTTATTCAAATGGTCTGATGGTTTACTGTGACAACTGAAGGGGAATGGATGTGTTAAAAGCGCGCCAGAGCTGGTCTATTATTATTATTGAAATGAAACCAAAGAAATACACACATACATGTATACATATATGTGTGTATGTGTGAGGGAGGGGTGGAGGGTGGGGGAAGAGGGGGCAGGGGTGTATATATACAAGTCTTTGTCTTCTCATTATCTCCCTTCATTAACCCCACCCCTCCCAGTGTCTTCCTCTCTTTTCTCATGCCCCTTGTCTTTCTCTGTGTGTGTGTGTGTGTGTGTGTGTGTGTGTGTGTGTGTGTGTGTGTGTGTGATGGAGGGAGAGGAATGGGGGAGGCATAAAGTTGATACATATTACTTATGTTGTGGCTCAGTCTCTTGCTGTTGTTAGTTGTTGCCTTGTTGACAAGTATGACCTGTCAGTACTTGATCATTACAATTTTCAGTGAATAATTTACGATACACAGATAGTGGAAGAAACCTGATGGTTTATCTTGTGCAAGAACTACACCTCCATAAAAGTAGCAGTATTGTGATTAGCAGTGTGAGATTATATATATTGTGAAATGCTGCTCAGCACAGTGGAGCAACACTACAATCATGTTGACTAACAAATAGTGAAGAGTGCCTGGTGTGTTTAGCTTGCTGTTGTAATCGTCAGATGATACATGGCCAGCAAATGCATGGTTACTTGTGTTGTGGTTTATTTACTCAGTTCACTGTACCTCAGTGAATCTTCAGTTTTAACAAACATGCCACAGTCTCATTAACTAAGTCAGTCTCTTTCTCTGTCTACCTGTCTGACTGTTAGTTTCTTTGTTTCTCTTTCTCTCTTTCTCTGTCTCTCTCTGGCTCTGGCCTTCTCCGGTTTCTGTCACCCGACTCTCTTAATCTTTTCTTTGTTTCTTAAACACACACACACACACACACACACACACATGCAACTGCAAGTGTCATCTGTACATACTTGCAGTCACATACTTCATGCGCATACACACACTGGCCCACAAGCACAGAGTAATATAAGAAATGAATTAGACTCTTATATTCCACAGACACGGGATCTTGGGTAATCTGTTTGAAAGACATTTTGAAAGTGAAAACCAGAAAGATGACTAATGTTCTGCACCCAGGTCCATAATTATGATAATTATATAAATTACTTCCAGTACAAATATATGCAGTATTAATTTTTGATGAAAGTACTCATTTCATTGACTGCAGTAAGATGGTGAGAAAAGTGATATTATTTGGCTCATGGTGAATATGCAATTAAACCTGCATGCTCTCATGCACAGCTAAAGGAATGCCTGGCTATAATGTTTTGAGCCTATTTTTCAACTCAGTCAGAGCTGAAGTGTTTGCAAACTGGTGGATGGCAATGAGTTATATTTATATATATATATATATATATATATATATATATATATCTTTTTTTTTGTTTTGGTTATTGTTGTTGCTGCAGTGAATCTAATTCTAAAGCCACATTCACCTGCTGTCTTCATTTTATTTTTGGAAACCTGTCTTAAGACCTTGGAGCTGTTTCCTTTACTTTCCTTTCCTTTGTCAAGAACATAAATTTATCTTTCCATTCTTCCGTTATTTGCTTGAACTGGCTCAATTTACTCAGACAAACTGGCTGCTGAACTTGTTCCAAGATTTTTTTTTTTTTTTGCGACAGTTAGTGAGAGGGCTGAGAGAGTTTGAGTCCAAAATTAACTGGCACATATATCATGCAAGCAAAGGAAGAAATGAAAAATTGAGAGACAAACATATAGACTAACAAAGCAGTTGTGAATCAAGCCCTTTAAATGATGCAGTCGGCACATTTTTGCTTCTTCATTGTTACCCTCTTTCAGCTGCTCCTTCTCATTATCATCTTCTTCATATTCCTTTATCTTTTTCTATTTTTTTTTCTTTGTAAAAAAAAAAAAAAAAGTTAAAAAAAATTGTTCCTCTTCTTTGTGTCATCATTCTTCTCATCCTCTTTCTAATGGACCTCCTTTTTTATTATTATTCTCCTCCTCCTGCTGCTGTCATCATTTTCTTTAAATTCTTCTTTACCTTCTTGTTCTTGTTCTTTGTCTTCTTCTTCTTCATCTGCCTCCACCTCCTCTACTTCTTTTTGAGTTTTTCTTTGTTCTGTATCATGTTTCTCTCCCCACACCTGTTTCATCTTCCCCCTCTTCTTCTTCGTTTGTTTCTGTGTTCACACGTTCTTCTGTTTCTCCTTTTAATTGAGAGTGAGAAGTCCACTGTTCATTGACCCCAGCAGACGGGGATGTTTTTGTAAGCAAGCAGATTTGTTGTTCCAGCAGGGTTGTGACTGTTTGGACAAGGTAGAGAGGGCTGGCCAGGCAGTGGGCTACTGGCAGTGAGGTTTACCTCCTTTCGGGTGAAGGCTTTAGGAACTGAGGATAGGGGTGTGTGCGGGGGTGGGGATGGGAGGGGGTGGAAGGAGGGGTTCTCCATATCCACCCTGATTTCAGGTACAGCTTCATAATTTCAGCATGTTGCCTGTGATTGGAGTGATTGGGGTTCTGTGAGGGGGTTGGGAGTGGGGGGTAGGGGGAGGGGGAGGCAGGTGACATGATGACAAACACACAAAAAAATCTGTTTTTATTTGGGATTGCAAGGTTTCAGCCATCTGGCAGAATGGTGATCTTCTGGATACATTTAGACCAATGAGCTTAAAAAAGAAAACAGAAAAAAAAAGAAAGAAAGATGGGCTTTGGGCAGGAGCTGGCCAGGGAAGAAAAAGAATAGGGGTTGTTTATAGTGTATGTTGCAGAAACAGATATTAGGGAGGATGGTGTGTGTGTGTGTGAGTGTGTTTGTGTGTCTGTGTGTGTTTGTGTGTCTGTGTGTGTGTGCGTGTGTTTGTGTGTGTGTCTGTGTGTGTGTGCGTGTGTTTGTGTGTCTGTGTGTGTGTGTGTGCATGTGTTTGTTTGTTTGTGTGTGTGTCTGTGTGTGTGTGTCTGTGTGTGTGTGTGCGTGTGTTTGTGTGTGTGTGAGTGTGTGTGTGTGTGTGTGTGGAGTGCAATCAGATGATGAACAGTGTCTTTTGTTTTATTTTGTCCTTCCCCAGTTCCTGGAGATGAGTTTGATGAAGGTGCTGAGGATTTTTTTCAAAGGGTGAGTTGATGGTTTTGTTCAAGAATCTTGTGCTCTGTAATTATATATTGATAATGTGTATCTGCTCTGGCAATATATACTTGAAATTATAAATGATAACTTATTAATTATTTGTACAGTGTGATGTGATGTGATGTGTGTGTGTGTGTATGTGTGTGTGTGTGTGAAAATAGAAATCTGTTTCAGACAGACTTCAGATTTTTGGAAGAAAAATATGCAGTGTCATTTTAATTCTGTGTACTGAATAGACATGTATTTAGATAGGTTTCCTGTTGACATTGCCTTTACTTGTCAAAGTCAGATTAGAATGTCATCGTGATAGTTTGGGATCAAGTAATGGCAGCCTGTGTTTGTTTTGAGATAACAGAAGGCTGAGTGTAGGCATTGCATGAGAAAAGGGCTTTTTAAGCGTCAGTGCATGTTTGCTTGAATCTGATCCCTATTGTTCAAGGGCTTACATAGTGACAGTATAATTCTGTTTTTCTAAATCGATGTCTGTTTGATGTTCGTGAGGTTTTCGTTTGGTGTAGTCATTCTTTCTCTCCCCCCCATCCCCCCCCCACACACACACACCACCCTCCCCCGTCTTTTACTCTCCATACTGATATGGTCTTTCTTTCTTTTCTTTTTTTCTATTTGTTTATTTTGTGTATGTCTGTGTCTGTGTGTACCTGCATACATGATGTCATATGCTTGTGTGTGTGTGTGTGTGTGTGTGTGTGTGTGTGTGTTGACAGCAGACCCTTTCTTGTTATCTTGTCTTTCTTGTTTGTCCCTTGCTTTCTTCCGTGTTTGTTGGTTGCAGCATGTAATGTTTACTTGTTTCTAGGAACAGGCCTGTGCTTGTAATACCATAACTTAGTATAAGTATAGGTTTTCCTCATTCAGGCAGCAGTACTCTATTTTTTTTTTTTTTTTTTTTTTTTTTAGGGCTTCTTTTCTTTTTTGAGTTGAGATTGAATCTGCTTGTTGTATTTAAATGGGTGTACATATTTTTTTCTTGTACAGTTGAGTATTTATGATATGTATTATTATTGACATGTACCTTTCATGCTTTCAGTTTTCTTCTTTTTTTCTCTGTTTTTTTCTTCATTGTGGTTTCTTTATTGGTTGTTTCAGGTCATGGACGAAACAAATACACAGATAACATGGCCATCAAAACTGAAAATTGGTGCAAAATCAAAGAAAGGTATGTTGTGTTCTTTGTCCCTTTTTGTTCCTTCCCCTCTCTGTCTGTCTGTCTGTCTGTCTTACACACACACACACACACACACACACACACACACACATGTCCCTCTTTCCTCTCTCTCACATACCTCTTTCTTCTTCCCTCTCTCTCTCCCACCCTCCTTTCCCCCTCACATCTTCTCCTTCCCCCTTCTCCCCTTTCTCTCTGTCTCTTCTCTCTCTGTCTCTCTTTCTTCTCTTTCTCTCTCTCTGTCTCTCGTCTCCATTGAGAACATTAAAGGCTTTCTCTCAGCAATCTATTCTTAAGAAAAAGAAGAAGGAAAAAAAAAGATGTGTGATAGAGAAAAACAACAGCAATATCTGCAGACCTGTAGAAACGTGGTTTGTGTAATGATTACTTTAAAAAAATAAAGAAGAAAAGAAAAGAAAACAAAACAAAAATAACACACACAGAACAGATGCACAGATACAACACACACACACATGCACACACACATGCGCACGCACGCACACACACACACACGCACACACGCATGCACGCGCACACACACTCACACGCACACACACTCAGACACACACACATGCATGCATGCACACACATGCTCGTGCGCACATACTCATACACTGAGACAGACAGACACACACACATTGACACACACACACACACACACACACACACACACACAGACAAGCACACACACACAGACACACACACACACACACACACACACTCACACACACCAGTGCCTCCATTCATGATCTTGGTGGTGGGTGGGCTACCCCACCAGTTTTTGACTGGATCTATAGAAGGCTTCCGTAGGACTTTGTCATGTTGACACTTGAATTGAAAAGGTACTGCTGAGACAGGCGTGCACCAAGCATTATAGTTCTTTAGAAGAGAGTGATTTACTGTGTTCATTTTCTTTATGCTGTATTTCATTCAGGGCTTTCATGATGCAAAGAGATGAAAGCAGCACAGGGCGCTGTGTATGTGTATGTCTGTGTGGGTGGTCTGTCTTAGTGTCTGTATCAGTGTATGTATTTTCTTTATCTTCTTTTTCTTTTCTCCTTCTGTTTCTTCATCAGTTTTCTTCTGTTTGTTTTTTCTCTCTCTTTAAAAGAAAAAAATCTTGATTATTAATTTCTGTTTTGAATGTACCTGTTGAACTCCCTTCCCAGCTTCTCTCTCTCACTCTTTCTCCATCTCTTTCTCTCTCACTCTCTCTTTCCCTTGCTTTACCCTCTTCCTCTCTCTTTTCTAGGTCTTTATTTCTTTTTCTGTCACTGTGGGTTTGTATAATTCACATAATGATTTGGTTAATGCCTGATCTGTTAATGGGAAGGCTTGAATTAACTTGCACTGTAAAAAAAAAAAAAAAAAAAAAAAAAAAAAAAGCTAAAAAATGTTTTCTTTGTAAGTGGATTGTGCCTTAATCTTATTTGTCATCACAAGCAGCAGTTTTGGAATGAACTTGGTGCTACAGTAGTGTTATTGAACTGTGACTTATGAAGGTGTGGTAAAGCAAGAGATAAACAACTGCATAAAGTATTTTCGTAC
The DNA here is from genome assembly GCF_041734735.1 of Babylonia areolata. NCBI lineage: Eukaryota > Metazoa > Mollusca > Gastropoda > Neogastropoda > Buccinidae > Babylonia > Babylonia areolata. The sequence continues at coordinate 43,244,222 of NC_134893.1, read as the reverse complement.
ACAGGAGCATGTTTAGTTGGCCTTTAGTTTAAGGAGCACATAGCTGATGCTAGTAATTGTGATAACAGTGGTAGTATAGTGATCAACAGAAAGGAGAAGAAGGGGGGGGGGGATTGGGGGGGGGGGGAGACTTCTGAATCAACAAGACATACAGAAAAAAGAGGATGTTTAAAAGACTGGTGGAGGGAGTGGCCAGTGTGTGTGTGTGTCATGTATACATGTATGCTTACGGAAATGAGGTGAAGGGACTGGAAAAGAGGAGGAGGTGGGGGGTAAGGGGACTCTCATGGAGGGAGGGAGGGGAGGGTGTTACAGATTAGCGGCAGGCCCAAGCAGGGATCATTGACTGCCCCTGTAGTCTGTGAGGACAAGGTTGACTGCCGGTTCAATCCAGGCCGTAACTCTTTGGGCATGTGATAAGCCAATGATTAGGGAGGGGAGGGGAGGGGAGAGGAGGCGGAAGGAAGGAGAAGTGTGTGTATACATGTGTACTTTGCTGGAGTGGTGGAGGACCAGGTTCCCCCCCACCCACCCCCACCTCCCCCTCCCGTCACCCCTCCTTTTTTTTTTTTTTTTGAAGAGGAAAATGGAAAAGTTGGCAAGGCCAGGAAGGGAACCAGTCTTCTAGACATAATGTGTACACATTCTGGTATATGTATGTATGTATATCCCTGAACCCAAGCTTTTAGATCAGTCAGTCTGATAACCCTCAGACTGAGCAGTTCGCACCACTGGGAGTTGTTGGGGGTTGTGAATGGACACAGAGAGAGAGAGAGAAAGGACTGTCACATGCTTTGAACAGTCATTCTGGGTGTTTGTTGTGTGTTTTCTCCTTTGTTTTTTTTTTTGTTTCCCTCCCACACAGTGCACAGGATATGTACAGCATTATGGTGAAGCACTGTCGTTCAGGATTTTTTGTGGTTGACAGTACATGATATCCCTAGTCTGATCACAGCCTTCTGTTGAGAGTCAAGGTACAAGTTGACAGCATCAGTGGTGACTTTTATGCTCTCGGTCTCCCTCTGTGTGTGTGTGGGGGGGTGGGGGTGTAGGTTGTTGCACGCTTGCATGCATGCGTTCACACTGTTTTTTTTTTTCCTTGCAAAGAATAATTGTTATTCATTTAAATGGTTTTACATCAGTGTCATTCCAAAATTTTTATTATACATGCAGCAGGTTTTGTGCTGTTGTTTATTGCTGCAAAATCACAACAGCATGGACTATAACAGACTTGCTACAGCATTTTTTTACCCTTCAAAAAAAAAGAAAAAAAAAGAAAAAAAAAAAGAAAAAAAAAGGTTCTTTTCTTTGAAATGCACCTGCCAGCCAAGTTAATGCAATTATAGTCATGAACAGCAATATTTATGCAGATTTATCTTTCAGTTATACCTCCTTATTCAAACCTCAGCTGTACCATAATACCGATTACAGTCATCTTCATAGGGTGGATTGAAAAATAACACTAAAAAACACCAGAGAAAAAAACAACCACCACCACCACCAACAACCAAAACACCAACCCTAAAAACCTCTGAGTGTGAAGGGCTTGTGTGTGCACAGATTTGGGAAGGGTAGGACAGGTTTCTTTAAGAATATAAATAAATAAATAAAATAAAATAAAGACAGAGTGGGAAAAAGAGTTTGTTTATGGCAGGATGCAATTGAAAAGATAAGAAATGCACAACAGAAACCTCTTTTAACCCACTGTGGACTTATCTGCTCTGTGTGCGTCTGTGTGTGTTTCTGTGCCCATCATTCTGTCTCTTTCCCCCCTCTCTCTCTGTCTCCCTCTCTCATTTTGTACAGTGTAGGTTGATATGTACCTAAGAATTTGAGTCACTTGCTTTTTATGTATGTAGACACACACACACACACACACACACACACACACACACACACACACAATCAGTCAACCAGTCAGTCAGTCAGTTCAATTTATTGCCCTCATAAAAAATGCAGGGAAAAACAGCTTTTGGGCAATGAGATAACATGAGACAACACAACATTAGAAAACATTTTTCATTCATGAAATTTTGTAAAAGTATAGCACACTCAAAACGCAAGACATATACAGCTTGAAAAAAGAAAGAAAAAGAACTGGCTTACTAACATAACCGTACACTGTTACATTTCTGAGCTTTAATGAAATTACTGTTTTTAACTTTTTGATGCAATCAAAAAAATGTAAAAAAATTTAAAAATTCAATATTTTGATTTTACAAACAGTTAATTATGGAATAATACCTTTCGAATTGTCAGTGTGATTTTACTGTATATGTGTTTTTGTGTAAGTATGCAAGCAAGTGCTATGATTGTGGTTGATAATTTTTTTTTAGTGTCTGTATTTAACTGAGATAATGGTACTGCTCATTGAGATGAATTCGTCATGTGGAATCCATGTTCATTATTTTTAAGGAGTTACAGTGGGCACATTATTGATATATTCGGACATTTAAAATGGTGTGATATGAGTGGATGGAGTGTGATTGGGAGTTGCAAGATATGGTAGGGGAATGGGGCCCATGGTGTGGTTAAAAGAGGGGGGGGGGGGGGGTGATATGGGGTAGAGGATGAGGTTTGAAGCGTTTATATGAGGAAGAGAAAGAACTGATACTTTTTGAGTGGTTTGATTTATTATGTAATGTTTTTGCTTTAAATTTGCTATACTTCTACAGATTTGTAAAAATGCTATTTTGCCATTGTTCTGTTGTACTATCTCATGCTATCTTGTCACCACAAACCAGTTTTCCTTGTACTTTGTTATGAGGACGTATAAGTGATTTAATTGATTTACTGATTGCATCAGATACTGTGATGCTTTAGGATTAGAACGTTCTTATGTAGGTGATTGGGTGCAGATTTGTGTGTGTGTATGTGTCTGTGTGTGAGAGAGAAAGAGAGAGGAGGGGGGGAAGGAGATCCCCACCCCACCCCAACCCCCAACCCTCATCACCCCAACCCCAGTTCCACCACACCACCCTCCCATCCACCCAGTTTCAACAACAACGTTATCCATTTTCCAGGATGTTTTAACGTTGAATAAACAGAGGGGTGTTCTGCATGGGGAGATAGCTGCTTTGAAGGGGATCCCAGGGAAGCAGATATGGGACACAGCCTGGTCACAGATAATGAGGCCACATACAGGAACAGTGTCCCTATTGTCCACGGTTGCAGGCAAGCCTTCCCTGGGGGCTGTGTTTTTGAGCATCCTTCTAGAAAGATAACAGTTCTCTTGCCAGTCACAACTCATTCATTGCCTGTGTGTGTGTGTGTGTGTGTGTGGAATGTTTGTGTGGTCGGGGTGGGTTTGGGGGGTGGGGGACATCTCCTCCCGGGTGACAAAATACTGTGGTTATTATAGATAATGCTCAGATGTGGGTTATGAAAACTTGGTCCCACACACTTTTGAGACATGTGATACAGGCGAGCCAGTACATCAGTGATTGGGCTGATATTTGGGAGCTTCATTTTTTTTTTTTTTTTTTTTTTTAAACAAAAAAACCAAGGTCCCACTAGCAGCATTCACTTAGCTCATGTAAAAGAACCCATGGAAACAAAAGGGTGGTTGTCTCTGGCAAAATTTGTAGAAAAACCTACTTTGATAGTAAAACAAATACACTTGCTGCAAAAAAAAAAAAAAAAAAAAAAAGTGGCGCTGAAAAGCAGAGCAGCCTGAATTTCACTGAGAGAAATCTGTTGTGACAAAAATTAGCACAATACAAATACAATACAGTACAATTTTTGTGCTTGTGTGTCCTGCTCTTTTGCATGCATGTGCAGGTGCGTGTGTACACACAAACACACACACACACACACACACACACACACACACACACACACACACGGAGAATAATGCCAGTTACCCACACAAATAAATAGTTAGAATTGAAAGAATCAAATTGAAATGCTTGTACCTCATAAATTTGAAATGTCTCTTGGTTGGAGAATTAACACAGGCATTAAGAGACTGGTTGGGGCAACGGAAAAAGGAAGAAAATGAATGAACTGATAGATAAATATTGTTGTTATTTAGAAATGAAAATCAATTTATACTAAGTTTGACCTGGGTCAAAGTTTGACATCATAAAGGATCAAAGGTTTGTAGAAGTTGCCAGAAAATATTAAAAAGTTGAGTTCAGTGACCATTCATATGTGTGTGTGTGTGTGTGTGTGTGTGTGTGTGTGTGTGTGTTTCTGCTTTAATCATTATGTAAAAAGATTTTTGTTTCACTTTAAAAAAAAAAATCTGTTTTGTATCTTTCTTATCATGTACACACTCACACATACACGTGCGCTTGCGCACACACACACACATATGAACACACACACACACACACACACACATGTTTTCTGTGCATACCTGTTATGCATAAAAACCAGCAGTCCAATCATTGTGTCTGCTGAACTGAACACAGCAGTGTTGAACAGCTTGAAGACTTGAAGAGAGCGTTTCCTGCTGTCTGTTGCAGATCCCCATATCAAGGTGATAGGTTTTCCTGATGATGTGAGGGCCGCCAAAGCCAAAATCATGAGTATTCTCGACACAAAGGTAAGCCCTAGCTGAGGTCTCCCCTGTTGGTGATTGGGGATGTGTATGGTGTGTGTGTGTGTGTATATATATATATATATATATGTGTGTGTGTGTGTGTGTGTGTGTGTGTGTGTGTGTGCTAGTGTATATATGTATATATATATACATGCACTTGTGTGTTTGGATATGCAGAGAAAAAGTGTATGTATACCTGTCTGTATGTATGTACTGGTATACACGTGTGTGTATTTGTGTGTGTGTGTGTGTGTGTTTACATATATGGATATTTGCTTCTGATGGTTTCTCATCATGCTGGTTTCAACTTCTATCTTTGTTTTCGTCTGGGTTGCCAGTTCGGGTTTGTTATCTTTTCTGCATTCATCTGGAGTTCATTCTTGTCTCCATGGTGTGTGTGTGTGTGTGTGTGTGTGTGTGTGTGTGTGGATACATGTATGAGAAGATAATAGCAGGACGGTAGAAGGTCGTGGTTGAGGGGTTTGAGGTTGGGTTGATAGAGGCAGGGTTCTTTTTTTTTTAAAATTTTTATTATTAACAACAAAATATTGTTTAGGGATTGATCATCCATTTTTAGATCTTTTTGCACACTTCTCCACACTGAATGTGGTGTATGTTTTTTGTGTTTTCATGTGTGCACATATGTGCACGGCATTGCAATGACACACTTGTAACTGTGATAGCATCATGTTGACATGCCCCATAATGTCAGTGTCATCACAATGCACAATGCATCCTTCACATTTGCTTCTATTTGAAACAGCTGCCAGGGGTCAACAGCTAGGTCCTAGTACTGCTTCTGCTTTCCTAGAATGTAAAGATAATACATTAAATATTGAATGTGGCAGAAAAATGCCAAAAATGATGATGTATGAATTGGAGAAAGCAACCTGACAGTTGTAACATCAGCATTCATCTCCTGTTACTTAGAACAGTTGTTTTCACAACGGGCCTATGGTTCGAAACGTCGTGTCTCACTCGAAGAGGATTCATCTACCACCAAAAAGGGGTTTTTTGTTTGTTTTTTTAATAAACTTTAGTTTTTGGTTTCTTTTTATTATTTGTAAATCCAACATTGTGTGGAAGGGTCCTCACACAGGGACCACCACACAGTACAAACTTAAAACTGCCCCTGGATAATGATGATCCATCATTGCTGAAGCCTTTTGATGTCGGGTAGCATAGGCTGAACACTGTTCCAATACCCCAGAACATCACCGGGATCTGATCCCTACCTTTAGTTGTGCAGGAAGCAGGTGAAAGAAGACTAGAGGTAAATGTCAAAATGCCACAAAAGCCACAGAGCCCATAGACCAGATTGTGTATTGTCATTAGTTCTGAAACACTGTGCTGATCAGCTCACTCCTATCTTGACCAATATGTTCATTTCTTGTTTCTCTATGGAATAGCGTGTGCACTGTCCTTGAAATGCTGACTGTGCCTTACTATGCCAAAGCATCCATTCTAGATGTTATGGGCCAGTTGAAGTGACAGCTGTAGTCATGAAATGATGAAACTACTGGAGAACAATTTATCTTTCTTTGTTTTAAATCTTTCTCATACAGACTTATATCTGGGCCCTTTACCGTTTGTTAGGCAAATAGAATAGATCTGTTAAAGATGGTTTTTCACTGTGTCTTCATTTGGTGTCCAAATGCCAGTATTTTCTTTGTTGACTTATGCTCAGCATTCAGTACTTCAGTCGCTTCTCATTTGGTTAGTCGCTGAGTTATACATGTAACCTCCACGTTGACATTAATTTGTGTTGTTGGATTTAAGATATTCTGGCGTCAGGGTTCTTGGTAATTAGGAAGTAGGGAAGCAAATATCTCATGTGCTCATCGTAAATGCTGGTGCCACTCCAGGATGTTCTATATCCCCAACAGATTTCGCTGTTTACTGATGATCTGAGTGCAAAAGCTTATCAGTTATAACAATGAAATTCCCTTTGAGAAATGTTTGCCACCATGTGTGTGTGTGTGTGTGTGTGTGTGTGTGTGTGTGTGTGTGTGTGTGTGTGTGTTTGAGCTGTTTTGTTGATGAGTTGGTATGCAGTATGTACAAATATGCACATGTATACATGCATGGATGTTCTTGTTTATTGTGTGTATACATAAACAAATGGGAATGACAGAGAGAGAGACAGACAGACAGAGACAGAGAGAGAAGTGTGTGTGTTTGTGTGTTTGCGTGTTACTGTGTGTATGGTTGCACATCAGGTGCATGTATGTGTGTGCATTGTGTGTGTGTGTGTGTGTGTGTGTGTGTGTGTGTATGTGTGTGTGTGTGCATATGCTTATGTGTGGGCATGCTTGCTTTTCTCTCTTTTTTTTTTCCTCTCTTGTTTTCAACCCATCAAAACAGTCTCCTCCTCAAAGGCTGAAATATAGACCAAGGTGCAGCATGTCAGGCAATTACTGCCAGTACATGATGGATGCTGCAGGCACTGACAGGAGCTTAGCCTCCAGCCAAACCTGCTTGCAGATTTTTAGGGTTTTTTGGTGTGGGTTTTTTTTCTGATCTGATGATTTATTTTTAGCTCTCATTTAGCCTTTAAGCTACCATCAAATTCAAACCTTTCCAGTTCTTCCTCTTTCCTCCTAAACTTTGGATTTGTCAGTCAGTCTGTCTGTCTGTCTTTGTTTCATGTTTTTTCTGTATTTGTATTATCTGAGTATATGTTTGTCTGTCTATTTTTCTCTTTGTCATGTTCCCATCTCTTCCCTTGTGTGTGTGTGTGTGTGTGTGCACGCACATGCGCACGTTTCTATTTTCTAGCCCTCTTCTCTCCTCCGCCTTTTTCTCTCTTCCATCTCTACATTTCAGTTCCATCTGTGTGTGTTCTTGAGCATATATCTAAAGCTGACTTCTGGAGCATATGTCTGAAGCTGTTGAAATCTGGATCAGTTGCTGTTTACATACATGACGGTCAATAGCCTTCATGTGAACAAATCGCCACATTTCTGCCTCCCTCCCTGCCTGTCTGTGTGCACTATAAGTGTGTGTGTGTAGGCATGAACTGGGGAGAGAGAGAGAGAGAGAGAAAGAGAGATGCATGCGCCACCAGAAGTGATATTTCCTCTTGTGTGTCTTAATCAAAGAAAACATCTGGTGAATGACAACTGCTTTTTTCCCAGGATAAAAACAGTCTTGTCGTGTTTCAGGTTTTTCCATATCTTTCTTCTTGATGTTTGTGGAAAGTTTGGTCATTATGAAATACCTGGTTTAGGTGGTGAACTTAGTGGTTAGTTTGAATAGCATTTTTAATGTCTCATTTAGGGGTGGGGATGGGTATTGTATCTAATGTTTTTATCTGGGACATCATTCTTGAAGTGTGTGGATGGCATTGATGTATATGAAGTGTCCAGTTTGGGCAGGAGCCTTGAAGTATGTAACTGGAACAGTGATCTTGAACTGTCATTTGTCAAGCATGTAGTTTGAGCTGGAATCTTGAAGTATGTGCTTGGAGCAATGATTTTGAAATGTTATGATGGCATCTGAGAAAAATCCAGTTTGGATGAATGTCAGGATGGCATTTTGTGAAGTATCCCGTTTGGATAGTTAGACGCTGACATTGTGCATGACTCATGCAGGATATGAAGGAAATACCTGGGCAGTTAGGTAGGCCATAGAATGGAGCCTGTCCCTCCTGCCTTGGTAGGTACGGTGTCTTTGGGTAGGCCACTTACCTGCACCATTGTTTTCATAGTTTAGGAGCTGGTGTACATATATTTGCTGATCGAATTAACCAGGCCTGGCCAGTTTGTCCTGCGCAGTTCTGCTATTACTGTAGGAATGTGTGCCTGTGACAGTGAGTGCAGGTCAGCTTATATATATATATATATATATATATATATATAAAAGCATGGTGCTGTCATTCTTTATTCTCATACCCTCAGTCCTAAATAAACTCCTCCTTGTGTGAGTTGATGTGTGAGTGGGTGGGGAAGGGAAGGAAGGTGGGGATGGATGCATGATCTGTGTGTGTGTTTGTGTATGTGTGTGTGTGTGCATGCTTCTATTCAAACTGTTCAGTTATGGAAGCATTTTTTTGTTTTCTTATAGATCTTTATTAACCTATTGTCACTGTTTGTTTTGTTTTGTTAGGTGTGTTGTATTCCATAACATAAAGATTGTTTGACATTTATGGAAAGTTCTAAAAGAATAAGCGGCTGTTGTTGTTAAGCATAGCCATTTGTTTACTTCAGTAAAATGCTGTAAAAGTTTAAGTAGATTAATCTGAATCTGGTTTTCTTTTTTTTCCAGAATTTTTGTCACAGTTGCAGTCAGTATCAGAAACACTATGGACATTATATGATGATGGAGCAGTGGCTGTGGTAGTAAATAGGTGCAGCATACCTATCAGCTTTTTCAGAAGAGTTTGTAATAAAACAGGACAATAAAAAAGAAAAGATGTCTCTGTTGCATAAAATGATATACAAAAAAGCCCCCCACTACATTGATTAACTCGGTCAGTGCAAAATGCCGTCAGTACTTAGTACAGGAGCAAGAACCCCATTTTGACCCCCAGTCCCCTCCAAAAGGCCACACGAGGCCACCTTGCTCTCGGGACTCCCCCTGTTACCTGTAAGTGTAAGGGTAACACAACACAGAAATGCAGGTTTCGTGCCTGCAGGTACCAATGGGGAGGACCACTTATCTACGACACTGGCACCGGTTCAAAGCAAACAGTGGGTACCCACCAGCGCCCTCATTTCCGTCCAACACCCTGATTTGTTTCTGCGGCCAGAATAGAAAGTGGACTTTCTGCTAGTCCCTGGATTAATGAGATTTGATAAGCGCGCCCTTCCCAGTTCCACATTCTGGGGGCCGGGGAGCTCTGATATTGACTCCTTTTGGTCTATTGTGGATGCTAAGTTTGGCAGATAACTTGCTCATTTGCTTTTGCAGGCAGTGGGGCTGTGTCACCTAATTACTTCTTTTGTTAATTTGGTGTTAGCCGCTGTGTCACCTGCCTGAGATGGAGGGGAAAGTAAAGAGAAGTTGAAGAAGAAATGGTGGGGGTGTTGGGGTGGGGGTTGGACAGCTAATGGGATCAGCTGGTTTGAGTGACTCTTAGGCTGGTGACAAGCCAGCTTGGCCAGCCCCCCTCAGAGTTGTGTTAAATGAGGAGGAGGGCGTTGGCTTCTACACTCAATCATCCTCCCTTTTCTCTCTATTATAAAGTATTATATATATATATATATATTTGTGTGTGTGTGTGTGTGTGTGTGTGTGTGTGTGTGTTCAGCGAGCAGTAAAGCAGGGTAGGGCAGGCACACGTTGCCAAAACATATTGCAAGCAAAGATTGATGGCTTAAGTGAAAATCAGTATTGCAGGAAACCGCACCTGTTTGGACAGATGATTTATCATAATGAACCATATTTAAAACAATAAAAGGGGAAAAAAATAACTCTGATTTTGTTGTTGTTGTTGTAATCAATATGTTCTTAAGCAAACTGAATTACGGTGATTAACAGTATTGTTCTTAAAATTTTTTTGTCCATGTTGACTATGTGGTTCTACACCTATTTCAGTCTACAACATACTCAGTGGTGGGTAGGAGTAGACCATGGGCTGAAAATCTCCTCAATAACGCTTCTGATGAGGTTCAAACCCATGCCCACCTGTCGGTCTGTGACAATGGTGGCTGGTGTGAATATTATTGTTGTGAACACACACACACATACACACACACACACACACACACACACACAAACCCACTGATTTTCTAGTTTGTTAGAAGTCTAAAATCATCACCACACTTCCACAGATCATATATATATATATATATATACATCTGTCTCTGTCTCTGTCTGTCTGCCCGTCTGTCTGTCTCTCGGTATACACACACACACACACACACACACATTGACAGCAACATTGATTAAAGGGGACACAGTTTCCACTGTTTTGCTGAGATTACAAAGACTGCAATTACAAACCAGCCGCCGTGGCGAAGTGGTTAGCGTCGCGGACTGACGGCTGGGAGGACGCGGGTTCGAATCCCAGCGGAGGTGGGTTTTTCGGCCCGTGGCCGGCTCCTACCCAGAGTTGAGTGTGCTGTGGGCTTAAATGGGGAGACTGGGACCACACAGTCGAGTGTCATCCACTTCAAGGATGCGTCTTTGGGTGTGTTGCTCAAATTACCTGACCAACACTGCAAGTGTCTGTATCTCTCGGGCCTGGTTAACGCCGGGATATCATTATGACAGGAAGCGTAGAGTACAGCCTTGTCACGCAGTCCCGAACCAAAATGGACCTCCATAGCAACATCGTCATCATCATCGTCATCCTCCTCCTCCTTCATCGTCATCAATAGAAACAGAATAGTCTCAAAGTCTGTGGCCTTTCATGCCCTGCTCTCATGGTGACCTCAGTTTCGATACCCCTCCACTTCCCTGCTTGAGGTGAGTCCTGTCAATGTCGTCAGTGTCGGCAGATTCATAGAGGGCTGTTGTTTGAGGGACGTGGTGGCGGTCTCCACTCTGGGAGGGACGCTCACTCAGTCTGGCTCTGCGACTAAGCCATTATTGTCGTTAGTAGGGGGCTTAGTAGGTGGTGTCCTAAGTACGTTTAAACAGAACAGGCACCACTGAACACCACCGAAGTGACTCAGCAGCAGTGCAGGGTCTCCTCTGGTGTGTGGCCTCCTGGCGACCTAACATCGATGGTTCCCTGTGAACTGCCGACGCTGGAACTACGACGGACGAACCCGGGTGTGGCCGTGTATGGGGGAATCTAAATGAGCGGCGTGGGAGTAATGCCACTGAAACGGTACAGATGATGGGGCAGCAAAAAAAACAAAAAAACAAACAAACTGCAATTACAAAGACAACAGCAATAACAAAAGTTGTTTTTCAAACTGGTTGAAATTGATATTTATGTGACAATTACGTTTTTGTGGAAGCCTTAATTATTCATTTCATATATGTATACAGATGTATAAAAAGGGTTGGCAAGATTTATGAACATAAATACTTTACCAACAGAAAGAGGGAACATAATGCTCTTTATAATAGGGGGATTCAAAGGAGATTGAAAAGAGAGGAAAGACGTACAATGCCAGGTTTGTTCAGACCTACATTCAGACACACACAAACAACACTTGCATGTGATTTCACTCACACTGACACAAATACTCTATATGCATACACACAAACACACACACACATGCACATGCACACGCACACACATGTTTAGTATATGTACAAAAACCGAGCCAAACAAAACTAAAACAAGGTCCGATGCAGACGTTTTTATGCCAGAGCAATAATGGCAGCTTTGTTGAAGACACAACAGAAGAGGCTGCAAAAGTTCATAATGCACACAGGGGTGGTTTTGTCATTACCTTTTTGCGAAATGTAGCTGGATTCTATTTTTCAGTTCTTGAAGAAAGATTTTTTTATTTTTTTTTTTTTAACTGAATTAAAATTCTGTGTGTACTGAGCAAGATGTGATTCAGTAGATTTTTTTTTTTTTTAAACATGATTTAATTGATTGATTGGCATTGTTTGGTTTCTTCTTATAGATTTGATATCTGACATATTTTCAGCCCCAATCATTGTGATCTGTCATTACTTCAGACATTTGTAAAGACAGCAAAGTTATTTGTTGAAAAAAAAAATGCATGAAGAGCAGTCACTCTTGAAATTTAGAGTGCGATTTGTCATACCTTACTGGGTTTATTACAGCATCACAC
>NC_134893.1:43134473-43226973 GCF_041734735.1 Babylonia areolata | reverse complement strand
TTTTGTTGTTGTTGTTTGCTTTAGATATGGAGAAAAAAAGAAAAGAAAAAGGGTGCTTGTATATATTTTGTTCTTCATATTTTTTTTATATAGTTTTTGTCCACTTGAAAGAATGTGTGTGTCTGTGTATGCGTGTGTATGCCTGTGAGTCTATGTATTCTTCCCTTTTTATGATCTATCCTTACCTCACCTGACAGAGCTCAGAACAAGGCTACCACTTGTGCTCATGTAACAGCAGTAACCTACCGTTTTTAAAACAGTGAACAAATGCAACAACATATGTGGCGTTTGGTCTTGTTAACAGTATTTTAATTGATTTTTTGAAATTGTTTTGTTTTCTCTTTGATTGGTTTTAAGAACTGACAGTTCTCAGCCCTGAAGCGGCCCTTTGCAGTCAGTCAGCTGGGCTATGAGAGCCAACATGGTTTGGTTTGATGTCAAGGTGTCACATGGGGCTTGTTTTCACTGTGCAGGAGCTGTTACATGCTTGTGTTCACCTTGCAACCTACAACTTGTTGTGTAATGTTCAGGAGCTGCTACGACTGATGTTCATGTCTTAACAATAACCTAGAACAAGTACAACAACTTGTACAACTTGTTTCCAACATGCAGGAGCTGTTTCCACTTATGTCCATGTAGTAACAATAACCTGCCACTTGTAATCATGAAGTAACAAAAACCTTCCTTTCACTGCCAGTCAGTTTAGAATGAAATACTCCCAGGTGCTAAAAGCAAAGAAAAATGGCGTCTAAGAATAGTTGGGGTTTCTCTTGTGATGTGAACGAAATATGGCCTATCCTACCACCAAGAATGAAGAGTAGTTTTGTGTTTAACCGACCCATGATCTGGTCGCATTTCAGCAACACAGGTGCTCTGCCTGGCTGGTGCTGAAATGCAACATCAGCAGTGAAAGGGGGCAACCAACATGTACAGTAACCTTCATGGCAAGTTATATAACCTACGACTTGTTTTTCACTGTTGTGCAGGAGCTGCTACCCCTTGTGTTCATGTTTGAGCTGCCCACCACCCCGGCGGTGCTTCAGGCGGCGCAGGACTCGTCGTCGGTGGTGGTGCAGCAGCTGCAGCAGGTGTACAACGTGACCATCTCCTTCAAGCAGCGGCCCCGCATGCCGGTCACCACAGTGCTGGTCCGCGGGTCCGTCATCAACGCCAAGTCTGTCAAGGAGGCCACCGCCAAGCTGATGGAGACCTTCACCGGCATGGTGAGGCCGCCTCGAAGTGTTGGAGTTTTGTTGTTCTTTCGGCTGGCTGGTTGGTTGTTTTGTTCTTGTGCCATGTTTTCAGCCCTTGATTTGGTCATATAAGCATTAATGATACTAACCTTAACAGTGACCACGACATTGATTAACTCATCATGATACCTCTCAGAGTAGTGTTTTCAGCCCTGATATGTCCATGTATGGTCACATGGACTGTTATCAATAATGATAATAATGTTAGCAATGACCAGTACTTTGACTGGCTGACTGAGACACCACTGTTAGAACTGTTAGAAACAATGATAATAATGTTAATGATGACACGGGACTATGACTGACTGAGACACCATTGTTAGCAGCATTGATGATAATGTTAATGATGACACAGGACTATGACTCACTGACGGTGACACCATTGTTAGCAGCAATGATGATAATGATGACACAGGACTGTGACTGACTGATTGAGACACCACTGTTAGCAGTAATGATGATAATGTTAATGATGACACAGGACTGTGACTGACTGATTGAGACACCACTGTTAGCAGTAATGATGATAATGTTAATGATGACACAGGACTGTGACTGACTGATTGAGACACCACTGTTAGCAGCAATGATGATAATGTTAATGATGACACAGGACTATGACTGACTGAGACACCATTGTTAGCAGCAATGATGATAATGTTAATGATGACACAGGACTATGACTGACCAAGACACCATTGTTAGCAGCAATGATGATAATGTTAATGATGACACAGAACTATGACTGACTGAGACACCACTGTTAGCAGCAATGATGATAATGTTAATGATGACACAGGACTATGACTGACCAAGACACCGCTGTTAGCAGCAATGGTGATAATGTTAATGATGACACAGGACTATGACTGACTGAGACACCATTGTTAGCAGCAATGATGATAATGTTAATGATGACACAGGACTATGACTGACTGAGACACCACTGTTAGCAGCAATGATGATAATGTTAATGATGACACAGGACTATGACTGACCAAGACACCATTGTTAGCAGCAATGATAATAATGTTAATGATGACACAGGACTATGACTGACTGAGACACCACTGTCAGCAGCAATGATGATAATGTTAATGATGACACAGGACTATGACTGACAGAGACACCACTGTTAGCAGCAATGATGATAATGTTAATGATGACTCAGGACTATGACTGACGGAGACACCACTGTTAGCAAGCAATGATGATAATGCTAATGATGACACAGGACTATGACTCACTGACGGTCACACCTGTGTGTGCAGGCCAACCTGGTGGTGAGCATGCACCTGGAGATTGCCCCTCAGCATCACCTCTTCATCATCGGCCGCCAGGGCTCCAACGTCAAGAGCATCATGCAGAGCACCAACTCCTCCATCCTCTTCCCTGACCCCTCCACCTCCGGCCCCCAGCGGAAAGGTACCGTCGTCATCAGGGGCAGCATCGAGAGCGTCTTCTGTGCTCGGCAGCACCTCATTGTGAGTTGTTTTAGGGGCGTGGGGGGCTGTTATTGGGTTTTTTTCTGACTTGCTTCTTGGCTTATTCAGTGGCGCCAGTCGTGCACTGCTCATTTCAAATTCTGGATACTCAGCCACACTGCATTTTTTGTTACTTTGGTAGGTTAAGGATTTGTTTTGTTTTTAAATTTTTTTTATACAGGGATGGTTAAGAATAGGGAATGATGTTCAGTAGGGGTGTCTGAATGAAAACTCATGGGTATGAGTATTTCCATATGATACAGGTTTCCTTATTGGTATTCTGGTCATTTTTCTTCCTTTATTTTACTTTGATATATATGTATGAAGGCACACACCTAGGTAAAGTGGCTCTTGGACCCCAGCTGCAATCTTTTCTGTTTGACAAAAATCTGTCACTCCCACCCATGAGAACTGCAGAGTAAACTGAAAGAATTCATATAGTAAATCGGTTGGTTGGTTGGTTGGTTGGTCAGTCCAATGCTGATAAGTGTTCACCATTCAAATGAGAACAATTCATCATATTCAAATAAAATGCTTAGGTTTTGATAGTGCAGTCATCACCAAATGAGCCAAACCTTACATTAAGCGCATATAAGTACGATATCAGGAGCCCTTTGATGTTGATGAGCATGTAACAAGTGTGCTTGTCTGTGTTCGTCTGTCTCTGAAGTGCAGTATTGTGTCATGTGTTCTCAGGGTTGCCTGCCATTGGTTTTGATGTTTGATGTGAAGGAGGACATTGAGCTTGAACAAGGTCAGTATGTTCATTTAGTTGTTGTTGTTGTTGTTGAGAAGTAGGGAAGTACTTTTATATGTGTGTTTCATATATGATAAAGAAGAGCATAAGAGATACATGTCTGTTGTACATGATAATGATGATAATAAAAGGACATTTGGTGCGCCCAGTCTAATGATACAAAAGCCCTGGGCGTTTACAATAAAAAAATTTAAAAAATGTAATGACACGTGCATACTAAAAACACACGAATACACCCACACGCATAGATCATCCTGTTCCAGCTCCATCCCACAAACCTGCACCCACTCCACACAAGATGTAGACACACACGCGCACGCATGCACATCCCAATTGTTCAAGGCATATTAATGGTATGTTGAAAAATAGTAAAAACAATAGCAGTAAAAAAAATTAACTTGATTAAAACATAAAAGTGAAGACAAGGAGTTATTTACTGATATACTGGGGAGGGTGGGGATGGGGGGATGCTGCAGTTTCTCAACTCTTTGCATAATCTGTTAAGTATTCAGCTGATGTTTGTGACACATTGTTCAGAAATTATGCTTTGTAAATTGATTTCCCAGTTGATTACCAGTGGATGATGAAGAGATTTGCCATCATGCTTTTCATAATGTTGCTGTTTGTGATCTGTGTTCAAGTGTCATTGGGGGACAACTTGATGTTTCAGGACGACTGACGCAGCTGATGGAGCAGCTAGATGTATTTATTAGCGTCAAACCCAAACCAAAACAGCCAAGCAAAGTGAGTCCTGCTCTGTGGATTCTGTCTGTTTTGTCTGTCTGTCTCATTCTCAGTAATCTTGGTCTCAGTCAGCTACATGCACACCCCTCCCCTTCTCTTTTGATAATTACCTGACAAGCAAAACTGACAGAACATTGAGAGATTGGAGAAAAAAGAAAAGGAAGCATTCACATAGACCTATTCGCATGCAGTTAACCCATGAATACTTGCACATCAGCTGTACAAATGAAGATACTGGGCCTTGTGTGTCAGGACACAAATAATAGTAATGATAATGATGACAGCAGTAATGAAAGGAAGAGAGATAACAAGGCCTTGGCTCTCCTTGAAACGAGTGATTGAGAGTCGGTGCCAGCAATACCACTTGGCTAGTTCATAAAACAACAGCCATCAAACAGACACATCCAACTTAGGCGCTTTGCTGACACAGTCTCCAGCAACATTGTTGAGAGGTCAGCCAGAAATGATAACAGAACATTAGAGGTTCCAAACACAAGAACATTAGAATACAGAAATTCATTCTCCACAAGAACGGCAGTAGACTGGAACAGTTTGAGTGACGATCAGCTGCTGGCAAGGGTGCAGGACCATCACAGTGACGGGACACTGAGCACCATGCGCGCTGTGTAGAAACACACACAGCTGCAATCTTGCCGACCGGGCTCCTTCGACTTATTGTATCTTAGTCAAAAGTGGAAAAGAGGCCAGCAACAAATCCGCAAAAAAGTACAGGAGAAGAAACCTTGTCTGTGGATATATTAATGTTCCCTTTATCTGTCTGTTTCTGTCTTTCTCTCTTTTCGTGTTATGCTGCAACTCGGGGGATTGTACCCTAAATGCTCACCACACACACACACACACACACACACACACACGCACGCACACATCTTAGTTCAGCATCATTTACCTCAGCCAGTTCCTAAATCCTATCTCTCAAAGTTGACATTTACACACACAGACACTGCAATGAAAGAAACATGGTGATAGCAGAGAAGAGTGCACATTTGGCTCCGTTTCCCTTGTGCTGTTTCTGTCAGCTGGTTTTGTGCCATGGAATGGATTGGTCTCTGTGCCATAGAAATTTATATCAACTAAATTTACCCCTCTTTTTTATGTGATAGTTAGTGTGTTGTTCTGTGTGGATTTTATGCATTTGCATAAATGTGAGTTTTGTTTATTTTGTAATCACTTAATTTAACAATATAAAACCAAATTCTGTCTAAAAGTGAGAACACTGCAGAAAGGACTTGTTCTGGGAATCGTGTTTTTGTTCCAGGCAAAGCATTTCTGTAGATTTTAAGTGTATTACAGCATTCACAATTATGTTCATTTGGATTGATTGAAAAAACAAAACAATAATAGAACAAGTGAAAGAAATGAACTTTTATGCCTAAAATATCTAATCATATTTTATGGTGACATGTTCTTGAGATTGCCTTCATGGTGAGCTTAGTAACAAAGAATATGATTAGCTAGATCTGTGTCAGCTAAGCTACAGATGCCATGATTGGCTTGGTCAGTACAGTTTACCTACCAGCAATGTGATTGGCTTGTAAGTGTAAACAGAAACATTTCTTATGAAAATGACAATTCATAGTGCCAAAATCATTTTCAATCCATTGTTCAATAAAATAGATTGTCTTATTATTAGAGTTAACAACATCAAGATTCAGAATATATCAGAAAAACCATACGCTGCCTCCGTAAAAAAAAAAAAAAAAAAAAAGAAAGAAAGAAAGAAGAAAAAAAAGAATCTTAGAGTGCAAGACCTCATAGTGTTCGTTTCACATCACAGGAACAGAACCGCAATGTCTGATAGTATCAGCACAGACCTCCCTGTAAAAATGTAAGATCTGAACAGCTGTAGACATGTAACCTTGGTGAGCTCACTGCTCACTGCTGATAGCTGAAAGTTACGGTGTGGGAAGGCAGGGAGGGCTGTGACGGATGTGAGTTTTTAAGGAGCTCAGTGGAACATCAGATAGGGAAGCTGTGGGAAAGCAGTGAAAAGGGGCATATTGTGTGACCACTGTAAAAGATATATGGGGAGGAAAACGTTGATAAAGATGGATGGAGGTTTTCCACTCCCCACTTCTCTTCCTGGGGGTGTATCCATTTCTGGGTTAAACATGTCGTTCATGAAGCCGAGGGGCTGGATGGAGTGGCTTTGAATGCATGTTGGAGGTGTTCTGTTTCTTGCCCTTTCTGTGTGTGCATGTCTCTCTGTGTGACTCTTTTTCTTGCTTTTCTTTCTATCTTGTTCTCCTTCCTCATTTCTCCCACTTTCCCTCTTTCTCTTTCTGTCTTTCTTTTGTTTGCTTTCTTCCTTCAGTCTGTTTCTTCAGCCGTTGTCTTATCTTCATTTCGATCAAGATAACATTTCAGTGTGTGTGTGTGTGTGTGTGTGTGTGTGTGTGTGTGTGTGTTGGTGCACACATGCATGATGTGTGTGTGTGTGTGTATTGGTGCACACATGCATGATATGTGTGTGTGTGTGTGTGTGTGTGTGTGTGTGTGCAGTCTGTGATTGTGAAAAGTATAGAGAGGAATGCCCGGAACATGTACCTGGCCCGGCTGTTACTGCTGGGCCTTCACCCTGAGGGTCTGTCCGGTTCCCTGCTCAAGGCAGCCTCCAACAACGCCCATGGCACCACCGGCCTGGGGCTCACATCTTTAGGTACACTGTGTTTGTTCATCCCACAGTGATGTGCTACAGTACTGTAATAGCTTATTATTATTATCATTATTATTATGAGCATTTGTGCCTAATCTTGAAAATAAGCTCTAGGCGTTTACAAATAGAACACACACACGTAAATATCAACAAGGAAAAAATTGAACACAAGATACCAAACATTATTAGAAATTATTCATTCCCCCTCCCCCTCCCTCTTCTCCCCCATTCCCCCTCATATACACACAACACACACAAGCACATGCGCACGCATGCACACAAGTCATAGTACACAATCATAAATGGTACACAATCATAAATAAAACCAACAAATTCTGAAACTCTCAAACTCACTCACTCACTACTAGTCATTTTAGTTCATACTGGAAACGGATGAGCTGTTGGAAATTATTCAGGAGGTTAAAGGTGGGTCTTCAAACTGGATTTGAAAGATTGCAGCAGAGATGAATGACGGAGAGGCTGAGGAAGTTGATTCCAAAGAATTGGGGCTTTGTATAAAAAAACTGTGTTGGCCACTCGTTTTGGTTCGAACAGGGGGGATCCTAAGCAAGTGGTTGTCAGAGAAGAATAGCTTATGATGATATATTACAAAAGATATATTAATATGTTTGTTAATCTGACAGTGGTGTGCTACAGTACTGTAATAGCTTATGATGATATATTCTGGTTGTTTTTGTTTTTTGGGTGTGTGAATGATGAAGGAGAGTACGTGGGACATTTTTTTATTTGAGGAAAAAGAAAAGAGTGTGTGTTTTCATGTGTGTGTGTGTGTGTGTGTGTGATTTATCTTTTTGCATGTATGTGTGTAATGAGGCGCGTGTTTGGGAATATTATGATGATGAATGATGATGAAAGTAACATCTGTGTGCGTTTTGGCATGTATAAAGTTTGCATATATGTGTATGTGTGTGAGCATGTGTGTAAGGGAGAGAGAGAGAGAATATGGATATTCATGTGTGTGTGTGTATGTGTGTGTGTGTGTGTGTGTGCACGCATTACTTAGTTTTCAGTACAGGAATATGTATGGATGTGACCTCTTTCCAAATGAATCTTTTGTCTTTATGTGTGTAAGTAGTGTGTGTGTGTGTGTGTGTGTGTGTCCACTGGATTGAAGCAGTCTGCCTAATGAAGTTTTTTTTAAAGTTTTCGTTCGGACTTGCCAAACAACAGGGTTCCTGAACTCACACAGTCTGCTGAACGTGAGCACCCCCAGTTCCCTGGTGCTGGTGAATGGCCACACCAACCCACAGAGTCCCTCCTTGGGCAGTCCCCTGTCCGCCACCAACCTCAGTCCCAGTCACTGGCTGCATGGCAATCCTGGTCAGTTTATTAACTCTGTGTGTGTGTGTGTGTGTGTGTGTGTGTGTGTGTGTGTGTGTGTGTGTGTGTGTGTGTGTGTGTGTGTGTGTGTGTGAGGGGTGTGCATGTATGTGTGTGTTACAGGGTGTGTGTGTATGTATGTATGTATGTGAGGGGGAGGTTGTGTGTGTAAATGTCTGTGTATGAGGGTGTGTGGGGTGTGTATGTGTGTGTGAGTGTTTGTGTGTATGGTATTGTGTGTGTGTGTGTGTGTGTGTGTGTGTGAGGGGGAAGTTATTTGTGTCTGTCTGTGCATGAGGGTGTATGTGTGGGTGTGAGGATGTGAGTTTGTGAGGTGTGTAAGTGTGTGTGTGTATTTGTGTGTGTGTGTGTGGGTGTGAAGGTGTGTATGTGAATGTGTTAGAAAAGATGTGTTAAGAGATTTTCTTTGTGTCACGTTTTAGCGTTCTTTTTTTTAAGTTTTTGTTTTTTCAGATTTATTTACACATGGAATGTTGGCCTAGTGGGAATGTGTCTGCCTAGGAAGCAAGAGAATCTGAGTGCACTGGTTCGAATCACAGAGTCGCTAATATTTTCTCCCCCTCCACTAGACCTTGGTTGTGGTCTGGATGCTAGTCATTCGGATGAAATGATAAACCAAGGTCCCATGTGCAGCATGCACTTAGTGCACATAAAAGAACCCATGGCAACAAAAGGTTGTCCTGGGCAAAATTGTGTAGAAAAATCTACTTTGATAGAAAGACAAATAAAATTACAGGCATGAAAAAAAAAAACCCAAAAAGGTGGCATTCTCATTGTAGTAATGCACTTTCCCTGGGAAGAGCAGCCTGAATTTCACACAGAGAAATCTGTCATGACAAAAGAGTAAAATTATACAAACAGGAACAATACAATATTTTGTTTTCTGAAATTAAGTTTTTATTTGTTTTTTTGCTGTTTAATAAGTGGGAAAATAGTGTTAAAACATTTAGATTTATTGTCTATAAATGAAATTAGTGTTTGAACATCTATTGTCTACAATTTTTAAAAATTGTTTTTAAGTTACTCTGTTTGTTCCATGTGTTTGTATTTGTATTCATATTTCTTTTTATCACAACAGATTTCTCTGTATGAAATTCAGGCTGCTCTCCCCAGGGAGAGCGCATCGCTACACTACAGCGCCACCCCCACCCCCCCTTTTTTTTTTCCTGTGTGCAGTTTTACTTGTTTTTCCTATCAAAGTGGATTTTTCTACATAATTTTGCCAGGAACAACCCTTTTGTTGCCGTGGGTTCTTTTACATGCGCTAAGTGCATGCTGCACACAGGACCTGGGTTTATCTTCTCCTCCGAAGGTATGTAAAGATAGACTTTTTTTTTTTTTTAGCAATGGTCGATAATTTGATGCTTTATTCGATTTTAAGAGTTATGAGGCTATTTTTAGAGTGGGTTACCACTCTGAAGAAGATGACATTTTGTCATCCTCCTCCTTTTTATTTTTTTTAATTATGATTATTGCTATTGTCATTATCATTATTATCATATTGTGTTGTTTGCTGGTGCCACAGGTCTGTTCAGCCCCCTGATGGTGGTGACTCCAGCCAGCACAGTGCCTGCATCGTTTGATGTCTTGCCCCAGTGCAACGGCTTCCAGAAAGACTTCGCCCCCGCCAGTCCCTTCATCAGGGTGCCAGCACAGCAGAATAAGGGTGTGTGTGTGTGTGTGTGTGTGTGTGTGTGTGTGTGTGTATGTACATGTGATATCTGGTATCTGATATCTGACAAACCATGGAATTCATTCAGGTTTAAAAAAAAAAGAAAAAAGAATATACACAGCTTGCACTGTCAGACTGGGAGTGGGGAGGTGGATGCAGGTGTTTGTTGGTGTGTGTGTGTGTGTGTGTGTGTGTGTGTGTGTGTGTGTGTGTGTGAGTGTGTGTGTGTGAGTGTGTGTGTGTGTGTGTGTGTGTGTGTGTGTGTGAGTGTGTGTGTGTGTGTGTGTGTGTGTGTGTGAGTGTGTGTGTGTGTGTGTGTGTGTGTGTGTGGTGCAAAGGTGGACAACATGTCAGTAGGGCAACTATTCAGTGTTGGCACTGGCAGGTTTTGTGGGTTTTTTTTTTTAATTCATCCATGAAATAGTTCATACATCTGACATCACAGCACAGAGATTATGAAAATATTGTTTAAAAAGAAAAAGAAGGGATGTTTAGTTCCTTTAAAGAAAACTGATACTGTTTGTTAATGAAGAAGTGTACACATTCACAAAACGATACATGCACGGACACACATGCAAGACACACACAGCTGTTACACTCTAAATCATAGTGTAATAGTATCTTACCCACATGTTTTTCTTTTTACATAATAATTGATGTGTGCATGGTGATAAGTGAAGGGTGTGTCAGTTGTTTGTTTTTTTCTCTTTGATTTTTGCTGACGGGCATTTTATTTTAAGTGAGCCTAAAGAAAATTTTCTGTTTTTGGTTGAAGCAGATAGTAAAGTATTTTGAATTGAATTGAATATATATATATATATGTGCATGTATGTGCAGGTCCCAGCAGCAACACAAGTGAGTCTGCCAGCCCCCCTGCACAGAGTCCCTGTGACAGCCCTCAGTCCGTCATGGGCTTCAGGCACGGGACCACAGGTCAGTACGCACTGTTTTCCGTCCATCCTTTTGCTTGACACCACTGTCACATGGGAGCAGAATTTGCCCCAGTATTGAAGGAAATGTGCTTTGAAAATCGAAACAAATAAACCTGAAAAACCATCAATTGCTGTTTGAATGTTTATGTGGGTAGCTTAAGGTCTTTAAAAAGAAGAGACTGAACATACTTAAAATTAAGTGAAAAAAAAAAGAGATTGAAAAGACTTAAAATTTGATGTTTCTGCTTAGTATCAGTCTTGGTGTCAGTTCAAAAGGAACATGACACAGTGATGCAGATAAAAAAAAAAAAAAGAGAAAAGATTTTGATCCTAACTGAACAGTCAAGAGGTGACCTACACTATAGGTAATTTACTAAAAGGTACATGCTTGATAGATCATTATTTTAAGTAATTAAGATGAATGCAGTTTTCTTAACATTTTTGTTATATTTCCTTTGACACATATTTGTGAACTTCTGAAATTTAGTTAAATTTTTCCAATAAGTAAACAAAAAATCTTAGATATCTGTGGTGAGTAATGGTCAGCAGCAGTCTTTTTGTTGAATATGCGCAAGTGAAAAGGTAATTATGACAACAGTATGATTGCCATTATCCAGGATCCAGATTTCTCCCTGAAGTCCAGGTTTGATGTCGGCATCATAATGTGCATTATTATTATTGATAATGTAATAATTATTATCATAATTATTATTAATGATTATATACACATATCTTTGATCTGAGACCAAACTCTAAGCATCTTTCAAACACAGTTATTTGCGCAACAGGCTGTCTGCTTTAGTAGAGCCACCTAACAGCTACCTATAGGTGCTCATCATTCGTTTCCTGTGTCATTCAGTGAGGCTTCCAATCATGCGCACACATAAATATGTATACTGGACAGACTAGTGGAAGAGCAGCAGCAGTGTTTACTGTACTGTGATCATGCAAAGTAGCTCGATCATGATCCTCAAATGATAGAAGCAGTGACTGAGTGGTTAGAGCTCTAGACTTTCAGTCATAGGGTCCTGTGTTTGAATCTCAGTTTCGTCTGGTGCAGTAAGGATGGAGATTTTTCAAACTCTCTGGTCAACCTTTTGGCAGAACTGCTAATGCCTGAACTCCCTTCATGCAAAAATACACATATAGAACATAAGATATGTATATAAAAGATCTTGTAACCCATGTTAGTGTTTGGTAGGTTATAGAAACAAGAACTTACACAGCATGTACAATGGACTTAGACAGCATGCACAATTCTGAAAACAGTGAAAACAGAGAAAAGCTGCCTAAATGGTTGGGTAAAAACAACCACACATGTATCAAAGCCTGCTTGTAGTTGCAGCCCATGAACCTGAAAAAAAAAAGAATCCATTGGAAAAAAACCCAGGTGTGTGTTGTGTTTCAGTGGAGCTGGGAGGGTTGCAGTCTGAGGACAGCATGGAGAACGTCATCACCAGAGACACCTCCACCCTCAGCAGCAGTGGTCACACCCTGGACCTCCTGGGTCTCAGCAAGACCACCCCTGTCACACAGCCACCCCCAGTCACAGCCACCCTGTTCAACGGGATGTCCTCCAGGCTTCAGTAAGTGATCGTCAGGATGTGTTCTTTGTGGGTACCATGCAGCAGCTTGTCCTGTTCACATGTATTCAAGTTTGACAGGTTTTCGTGAAAGCCAAGGTACAGTTGCTTTTTTAAGGTAATTTTTTTGTTTGAGAGTTTAATTGCATGTTCCTTACAATTGCATGTTTTCCTCCATAAAGAGATGATATGAAAGTGAAAATGTCTAAAGAAAATGTTCCAACTTCATTTGTGTATTCCACTGTACTTTATTTTTGTTTATGTATATCTTTATTGTTTTTAGATAGATAGATCAGGGTTTTTCTTTTAAGGGAAACTTGTATGGTAATGAACCAGATGACAAAAGGAACAAAACCTCCACTGAACTATGGTTGTCAGCAAAATGACCAGTTAACAAGAATTTGTATTTTTATGTGTGCTTGCTTGCATGTAAACTTGTGCATATGTGTGTGTTAGAGAGAGAGAGAATAAATAAAAAGTTATTTCTTGTTCATGTATCATGCAGTATTAAAGGTGTTTTTTTTTCCAAATGTTCCAGGAATGGAGAGAAATCCCCAGAGTCCTCAGGAGCAGAATCTGATGGATCAGACAAACTGGCTCCAGGCATTGAACGGAAGAACTCTTCCTCCTCCCTATTCACCACACCTCTTCCTTTCCCATTTGACTACGAACAGAAAAAATTGTTGGCTATGAAAGGTAGAGAGTCATAATGATTTAAAGACAAGTTGCTCTGTTTTGATACTTATTATGTAATGTTTCTTTTCTATGAGACAAGTCAAGTTTTTCTTTGTCTTCAGCTTAAGTAATCACATCAGTCATTCAACCTCGGGACATGGTTATAGTTGATCATGATAATGATGAATCCACACTGTTTTCCATTTTCGATTGGTACTGACATGCTGTCTGTTAGTTACCTGAATACCAGGCTGAACAACCTTGCATCCTCAGACAGCATGCTGTAATTGTACAGAACAAATATGTTGTCAAAGAATTCAATGTTGGCTAATAATGGCAGCATTTTGAAAAAAAAATGATACCAACACACATATTTCTGGCTTTGAAGGAAATGCTGTATTGTTCATTGCTGTGTGAGTCTTCAAGGGAAGGGTGGTTGGTATTTTAACTCACTGGATCTGTTTGATGATCTGTGTGCATTGTGTGCAGCCATGCAGAAGCACCCAGAAGGGGAGTCCAGGATCCCCACAGACATATGGTCAGGGATGGGATTCTCCAAATCCATGCCTGAATCAGCCATCCGCGACAGGCTGGGACAGCTGGGTATCAGTCACGCACGCTTCGATGATCAAGGGCCTCTGCAGACACACTCTGAATTTGCTGAGGTCAGTTTATGGGACACGCTGAGAACGTGTTGTAAACATGTTGAACATGTTAACTACTTTCTTCACTCATCCAGAGAAGAGAAAACAGAAAATTTCTTTGGTAATCATGGCTGTAATTGTATCATGTTCATGTTAATGTGTTCATTTTTTTTGTACTGTCATACATATTTGAATAGGACTTAGTTGAATGCTTCATTTCAATGCAAAAGTTGAAAATGTGTGGACATGCATGAACAACAATGAGTTTACTGCTTCATTAAAACAGAGGCTGTAAATGAATGGACTATTTCTGAAATGTTCCTGACTGTTGGTTTTCCCTATTTGTTGAAATTGTGCATCAACATTAGGCAATAGAATTTGTTGCTTTTAGAGGGGGCAGTGGGGAAGAACATGCATTGTTCAGTATTGATGTATAACTGTTTCTGCTATTCACTTGAAAATTGAGCTTTAAAAGATGTGTGTGTGTTTGTGTCCAGGCCCCACCAGATCCACCTCATCCAGAGTCTGACTCGGATATTGACCGAGATCCGTGGAAAGACTCCAAGACTGCCACAGACCCATACCTCAACAAGGCACCGGGAGAGTATCCCAGTCTGAGAAGAAAATGTGAGTATTTTGCAGTAATGATTGTACATATAGACAGAGAAAAGTATATTGAGAAGATAATGTATGTGTAAAATGATAGGTTAGGTTTGAACCTTGGTTTGTGAATACATGGAAAATGCAGTTAACATTACAAGAACATTAATGCACGTGCTCACACACACCATATTCATAAATATGCTGAAGAGAAAAGAAGTACCATCAGGATAGTACCAGTAGAAGCCTAACATTGATTGAAACGTGATGACACCTCAGTTATTTTTATCTGTGGCAGCCTTATTGATCTGAAAAAAAAAAGTTAAAGGGAGATAAAGCATTTGTCAGTTGTCAGCAGATGAAATTGTGTGTATGTTAAATGTATATATCAGTTATTTAGTAGTAACTAAAAAAAAAAATCATTTTAATTGCTTTTCTGACTTGGGCACTTGTGTTCTATCCTTCTTGTTGTTTCCAGATGACTATGGGATGAACCACCAGTCCCTGACACAGCAGCAGCAGCAGCAGCGTGGTGCCCAGCAGATGATGACGGACAACAGTGGTGGTAAAGTGGACCTGGCCGAGCTGTTCAGTAAGCTGGGGCTGGGCAAGTACACTGACCTCTTCCAGCAACAGGAGGTGAGTGCACGTTCACTGGTGGCAGTGTTTTGTTTCTGTCATAGTATTCACTTGTACATTCAAACATGCACGCACGCACACACACAAACACACGTGCGCTCACAGGAGCACGCACGCACACACATGCACACGCGCACGCATACACTCGCACACACATGCGCACACGTGCACACACACACACACACAGTTGTTTCATTCTATCTTAAAATGTGATATTATCTTACTTTTTATGTGATAACTGATGTGTGAGTGGTGATCAAGGAAGTGTGTGCGGAATGGAGACGTGTGTGTGTGTGTGTGTGTGTGTGTGTGTGTGCGCAGGCATTTTGAGTGAGCCAAAAGAGAATTTTCTGTTTTGGTTGAAGCAGACAATAAAGTATTTTGAATTGAATGGAATTTAATTCAGGTGGTGGAGCGAGGTCTGTGTTTGTGTCTGAAGCAGTCATGTAGCTTAAGAATAGAGTCTAGCATGTGTTCAGTCATGTTCAGATCATTTAGTGCTGTTTCAGTAAACTTTGGGCTACATGTGAAGGTTGGTGTGTGTTCATAGTCATGTTCAGATCATTTAGTGCTGTTTCAGTAAACTTTGGGCTACATGTGAAGGTTGGTGTGTGTTCATAGTCATTTTCAGATCATTTTTCACTGTTTAACTCTCTCCATACAAACGGCGAAAGAGACGACGTTAACAGCGTTTCACCCCTGTTACCACCATCAAAATATTGCTAGCGGAAGGCTCTTATACTGAAGAATGTTGACAAAGAATACCACAATTCTGACGACAGAAGCTAAAGGTTGGGTCATTGAGACACCCACTGGACATCCAAGGGGTCTGTGTAGAGGAGAAGAGAGGACTGGCCGTACTGAGTGAGTTAACTTTTGGTTACATGTGAAGATTGATTTGCTTTCAGATTGACTTGGCCACGTTTCTGACCATGACCGACCAGGACTTGAAGGAGCTGGGGATCACCACGTTTGGTGCACGCCGCAAAATGCTGCTGGCTATTGCAGGCAAGTCTTTCCCAAATGTACACTGGTTGTTGCTGATGTTGTTGTTTTTTGTGTATGTGGTCTCTTTTTTGTTTTTTTTATGGGTTTTTTTTGGGGGGGGGGGGGGAGTAAAAACATTTTTCTAAGAATAAAAAGTGTTGTACAGCTTCTCCATTTGAGAGAATAGGGAAAAAAAAAGGATTTTTATTGGCACAGCCCTGCCATCAGTATGATGCTAAAACGATTAAACATCACCACATTGACTGGTTTTTAAGTTGTCATTACATTCACACCATTTGTCTGAGCATGTTTATGGGAGCTTTCAGGAGGAGGGGTATAATCCTGAAAGTCCAAGATCTTTGACAGCTGGCAGGACCTGGCCAGATGACTCTTTTCGTCACTGTGTGACAGCAAAGGTGAAAAAGAAGGAGTTCAGAAAGTGAAATAATCAAGCATTGGAAGCAAGTTTTCTGTTTATCACATGATACAATCTTTTTTTTAACAATGCGACTGAGTGTGTTTTTTTAATTTTTTTTCAGACTTGAACAAAGGTCACACACTGCTGCAACAGGCACAACCACGTCCTCTCAACAACCCGTTTTCTTCAAACGGGGCCATGTCCAGTTCACGCCGCCCAGACCTAGCCAGTCTCAGTGGCTGCTGGTGAGGCCAGCGCAGGGGCCTGACGAATTTAGTTTGAAGGATGCTGGTTTTCTTTTTGTTGGTTGTCTTTTCCTTTTTTTTTTTTTTGACAAAAATCTTGGAACTACTTGCATGTGGACCTTTCGTGACATTCTAGTCTAAGCACATTTGAGCAGAACAATGTGTGTTGCTTGTTTACCGTCCAAAAGACTGTTACTGCATATGGCTGGGTTGGGAGGTTGGAGCGTACGATGCACTTACTTATGCACATGTGGTTTGTGGAAATAACGATCACGTCTTTCATTTCTTGTTCTTTTTTCTCGCAAAGTATTACGCACATGCTTCACCAGTGGAAGGCTGTACAGATCTTGTAATGATGAAGATATCCCGTGGGATGAATGGTCCACGGTTGTTTTATCTTTAACTTTTTATCTGTGATTTATCCAAGGATAATTTCAAAGTCACTTGCAAATGTTTTAGATTTTTTTTTTTTAATTTGTCAGTTTCTCACCGTCAAAAATAAATGTTTTGAGCTTCTGTACAAATAAGATAAGCTTGGGGTTGAGACTGAAACTCTTGATCTTCCTCTCATTTCAGTTGGATTGTATTTGGAGGAAAAGTTTGTTTGCCATAAACGTACTGGCATGTGCATAAGTTTTTATGAAAAGTTTTATTTGGTGCACCTTTTAAGCAGTTGTGGTTGGTTGGTGAGTGACTTTTTTTTCAGGTTTTTTTTTTTTCTTTTTTTCTTTTTCTTCTTTTTTTTTTTTTGCTGTTGTTATTGAAGCAGTGATAATTGTTGGCATAAAGAAATGAATAAAACTTGTGATTGATGGCAGCAGATAAAGAAATGACTATCTCTCTTTATATTTATTGTAGTATTTTTACATCAGCCCTCCGTCCAGTATCTCAAAGAGATACCATAGAACCTCAAGTGATTTATACATGCTCTTGTTGGTGAGCAAGTCATGACATTTTCACTGCCTGTTTATGCTGAAATTAGTCTGGTATGGTGGGGATAACTCATGCAGAAGATGGCAAGAGTGATTGTTGGGGGAAAGTAATTCCTTATTTTTGTGGTTCACGTGGTAAATGGTTTCTCTGAGTTTACTTTTTTCAGAATTATTTTTATATCATTGATTATTTACTTCAGTTAGACATGCCTACCCCCAGAAACAGACAGTGAAGAACTCGTACCTTGTAGAGATCAGAAACAAATCAAAGTTCCAGGGCACCCTGTAACAATGTTCAATTGTAGTAACACAGACACAATGCATTGCCACACTTACACAATGAGCAGGATTCAAATTGTAGCTAACTCTATATGTACACCATGTGCAAGGTGAAAGTTGAATGTAGTTACATGTACAAAGATTGAAGAGATCTGAAGCAAAGTGTGTGCACCTGAAGTGAGTCATAGCCCAGTCTGCTTCTGAAGTTAGGTGGTGATGTTATTTTTCTCAGAACTGATAAGAAATTTCCCGTATTTTTCTCTCTTAAAGTGCTGACATGTTTGATTTTCTGGGAGTAATTTGGATAAATCACAATAATAGATATGTTTGTACTTTTTTTTAATTTTTACCATGCCTTAGTCTCAGATAGGTATACTGCTTGCTTTTATGAATTAAAAAAAACAACAAAAATTGAAACAGCTCTTTTCTGACTTAATTGCCTATATTAACTGCAATACATTTTGCTTAATATGTGTAACTATACAAATTTGAGGTTGATGTGAGTGTTTATGAGGCCATAATGGAATATGAACACTGTGAAATCTATTCATGATGCTCAAAACGAGATTTTATACTGCTGTTTTTACTATGCAACCCTTTTATCAGTGTGGTACATATTTGTTTTTGTGTATCTTTTTTTTTTTTCACCTAGAGTTAGTCAAGTGCCGTGTGAATTGTCCTCTTAAAAAAGGGAAGAAAAGCAAAAAATAAGAAGGAAACCAAAACAAACCACAAAAAGTACAAAAGAGAAATATGAATCATGCTTATAGGACTATTTTCCTTTTTCTTAGACTTTTTTCTTGCTCCAAACAATGTCTTCACCAACACAAAACTGCAGTATTGTTCATTCAATTGTTGTGTACTTTTTGTTGTTGTTGTTGTTGAATACTGTTTTGTTTTCAAAGGTCTGTTGTGTACATATGTGGCCAAAGATGAAACCATGTGAGAATGGTGGTATATTGAACATGTTGATGATTTGTGCACTGTCTCATGTAGCTGAAGGTCCCGTCGCCACACACTGCTTTGTGTTTCTAGGAATCATTGGAAGGTCCACAGGTAGTGTCCAGAAAGCCCGCACATGCTCCTGAGCCCCTCGAATCTGCTTGTGGTGAATGTCTTTGGTTCATTCTTGGTGAAAAGGAAAGGAACAGGTCTTGCACTTGATACTTCACTTTTTGGATGTATATTTGTGTATTTCCATGGTGAAAAGTAGTAATTTGTTGTATTGGAATAGACGCACAGTGGTTACTGGGAAGCTTGCAAAGATATTTGGTAGTTCAGTGCAGCAAAATTTTGTGAGAAGGTGAATTGATTGTGGAGTACACAGGTGAATTGATTGTGGAGTGAATTGATTGTGGAGTACAAGATTTCCTAGAAAAAAAAGGTCAGATCACTTTTTCTACATCACATAAAGAAATGTGAATTTTGTCTGAAGATACTGATTGATTGATAACCTCAGAACTTTTTCCTTGAGTGAATGGTAAAAATCAGATGTAAGTTTCTGCATTTTTACATGAAGGCTTTGCTCTCTTCGCTACTTTCTTTTTATACATATAATTCCAGACAATGGTAGTCACGTAAATGAGGCCATTATCAGTTACAGATTAGAGTCCGGTATTTCTGATAGATTAGCTTCAGTAAGGTTACAAAACATGACTGAATGTTGCTACACACATGGACAGTGACTGGGATCGTTTTGATTGTACATGACAGATGTTCGAGTTGTACAGGAATGGGATGACGACGACAGGCAATACGATGGCTGTGCGTGTGTGTATGTGTGTGTGTGTATTGGCAGAGAAGAGCGAGCGTGGCCGGGCAGATTTGCGGAGCTTTGGGGCAGAAGATTGGCTACTTTCTGTTACCCACACAGGCTGTGTAAGAGGCTGGCTGCCCACCCGTTGACTTTCCTTCATGTTCTCTCCCCTTTATCCAACACTGCTTCCTTTCCACCCTTCATTTTCTTCTCTCTTTGTTCAGCCTGCTGGCCTTGTGGCTTTTGTTTTCTTTCTTTGTACCCTGGCAGTGGCGTTGTTCTGATTATGCTGTATTCACAGTTTCATCATTCATCATTGTACAGGAAGCATTGTTCGGTCATTTTGATAAAAGACTAAGCATGGTTCCATCATGGTAATTGTAAAGTAATCAATATTCTGA
Source organism: Babylonia areolata (assembly GCF_041734735.1). Lineage (NCBI taxonomy): Eukaryota > Metazoa > Mollusca > Gastropoda > Neogastropoda > Buccinidae > Babylonia > Babylonia areolata. Next base: position 43,206,936 of record NC_134893.1, on the reverse strand, counting down.
TTATACAGGAAGCATTCTTTCTTCTAATGGTAAAGCAAGCATTTTCCCATCGTTCCAAAGATAGGGTGAGCATTGTCTGCATGCAACAGTGTTCACGGTTGCTTCATATGATTACGGTGTACCACTTTCTCCTTTGCATATTTCTTCTGCTTATTTCTTCTCCTTTCGATGCCAGCTCTTTGTCCGTTTTCCCTTCCCCACAATGAAATGTTCAACATGCTTGGAAAGATTTCAGCAGGTAAGCAGTCAGCCTGGAGCAGCCAATGAAATGATTTGTTACAATTGCATATATTGTATGTTGTTTTTGAGTAGTGGATCATCGTTCTGAATTGCAAATAGTCTTGTCAGACAATGAACAGATTATTGGTGTTTCATGTGTGTGTTTTCAGTATATCAGTGGTCTTTATATTTCAAAAAAAGAAAAAGCTTTGTACTACAGCCTAATCATGTTGATACAGCTTTTGCTTCTTGTTTTTGTATGCAAATGAAAATCATTTTGCTTTTTTGCTTTTTTTGCCTTTTTTTTTATGCTGTCTTGCTGACAGTTTGAAAGATGTTTCCCTGGGGTCTGCTAGAAGTGAAGCGTATATTTTCACTGAAGGTTTTAAAAGAAATTTTAATTGGGAACCATATTTCACATGGAGAACAAAATTTCTTTGGTATATGTGATACAAGAGCTCCTTTGTTCACGACGAAATTGATGAAATGGGTTGTTAAAGTGAAGTTGATGACCTAGTTTGTACAGTGTCCACTGAGAGTGATAAAAGAAAATTCCCCAAAAAAGTATCATTGAAAGAAAACCTTGACAAATAGAAGACAAAAAAACCAAACCAAAACAAAACAAAAAAACAGAAGAGAATAACGAAACAACCTGATAAATATTTGGTTAATTTTTTAGATGACAATTGACACAAAAAAAAAACAACAAAAAAAACACAAAACAATTCGGTTGTGTTCAGTGCCAAAATATTGTGATCAATTTTTCCTCTTTTAAAAATTAATTTTAATTGCATCCCATGGCACTGGCATCCACACACAAGGGTAAGAAAAAAAAAAGTTGTAGTAGTCCAGTTTGTCTCTTTTTTTTTTATGGATCTCTGAAAGTATCCCATCAGCAAATGACAGAGAATAGAACTGGTCAAACTATTTCTGGAAAATGTGCCCCCTACAACTCTCCCTGAACAGTGTAAATGGAACTAGATGAATTTGCTGTGTACAGATAAGCACTTGTAAGAGTTGTGGACTGAAATAAGAAAGTCTGTATGGGAGAGAGGTAAGGGTAGAACGGCCGAGTAAGTAAACCAACCCCCCCACCCCCTCAAAAAAAAAAAAAAAAAAAAAAAAGACAAAGAAATCTTTAAAAAAAAAAAAAAAATTTTATTAAGAAATGGCAAAATGAAAAGAAGACATACACTGTGAAATACGTGAAAATTGTTGCCACTTTAGATTTCAGATATTATGTTCACTCATTAATTCTGCACTTTTACGCATGACACTAAAGATACTGTTTTTAACCACCACCAGTAACTTCCATGTGATTATCATTTGGGAATAATTGTCATTAGTGACCTCATTTGATTATCATGTGGAGATTTTGGGTAAAAAATTTGAAATGACTGCATGGTGCATCGTTTAGTATGCAACGGAAAAAAAAAAGGATAATCATTTAAAGGGAAATGTGAAGATCCCTTTTGAGCAATTTTGATTTATATCACATGATAATAACCGTGTCAGTGTGAGGAAAACATTATCAAGGATAACATGCCAGTCTGTTCACAAGATTAACAGCCCTACACTTGCAGGGTGGCATGTTATTGAGAGTTAAGGGGTTCAACAAGAAATTAAATTAGAGTGCTTGGAATACAGTGAACCTGGTCCTGGCAAGGATAGTTACACTTCACCCATCCTCTCAGAAAGTACCAGCTTTGCTCCTCTACTTCTGTCCCCAAGAAAGCCATTTCATTAACACCAAACTTACTTTTTGAAGCCACTTGTAAAGTTGTTGGTGAGCATTGCTTGCAGATTGTGATATTTTTTATCGAAACGGTCTGATTTGTGACTTGCGTCTTGGAAAAAAAAGACTGGCTGTATATTTTGTTTTCACGACAGAGAATGAAGTATTGACATGGCTTTCCCTGGAAATAAAAATCACATCATAACAGGCTCCTTGATCCGCTTTGGTTGAATGCATTTTTGAAGGTGTGTGTGTATGTAAATGTGTACAGCTTCATGGGTTTTCCTTTCGCCCTGGATGAATCAGTTAAGAAGCAATGGAACCATTTCCCCATCAGCTTTTAATATTTCTTGCCAGCTAAATGTGTGTGTGTGTGTGTGTGTATACACATGCTCAAGACAGTCTCAGGGCCAGCAGTCCACATCAATATGAAAAATCGATGAGTAAATAATTCCAGTTCACCATAAGACTGAACTGTTGCTGAATCACTGAAGGGTGTCAAGTAATGACTGTTCTGACTCAACACATGCTGGACACCACTAACTGTCAGAGCAGTGACAACAACAGGATGGTTGCAGAACCAAACTATTTAAACATCAGTTTGAGCTCCTCAGTTGAGTGGATAACAGCCATCATGTCCCTCTCACAACTGTCCCCTTGAGTCTGCCCACTCTGAAGAATGGCAGTAGGTCACCACTGGCATGGGAGTAGAGGGGATCTTGAAACAGAATACTATGAGTGCATGACTTGACACTGGGACAAACAACTGAAATAAATCTTTAAAAAAGAAAAAAAAAATGATGGATATATAAGGGTGATGATAATGATGCTATGGAGACCCATTCAGGCATGGAACTAAATAACAAAACTGTAAATCGAGCTTCCTTTCCTAATATAAAATGGCATCAGCCAGGCCTAAGAGATACAGATCAGCAGTGTTGATCGGGGAATTTTGAACAGAGATGCGTGCATAAGGTGAATGACACTGAACTGTGTTGTACTGGTCTTCCCAACTGATCCCTTAACACATTCATTCAACTCTGAGCATGAGCTGGCCACATGCTGAACATCCCCATATTGACCGAGTTTGATGGGAGTCAATCCAATTCCTCGAGGCAACTGCCTTTTCAGTATTATATTCATTATTGTTAAGTAGAGCTGAATGAGTACACATGATATCCCAGGTTTATGTGGATATCATGACAGCTGCAGATAATGACTGCCCAATATCCTGTGACTGATTTCTTCTTGAAAGATTCAACAGGCAAATACAAGATTCCTTTTCCATTATGGTGAAACACAAACACACACTTCATAAAAACTGCAAGCAGTGGCAGCTTTATTTTATAGACCAAAACGAAATGCCTTGAAATGTAAACATCTCAATGATATTAACTGCCCCTATGATAAAAGGATGCTGACAAAAAGTACCCTGCTACAGTGCCTGTATCTTATACAATACATAAACAATGCTTACCCAACTATAACTCAGTCTGAAAATAATCGTCAAAGTATGTTTTTTCCAACTCGGGGTGACAAAGTCCACTCATCAAAGAAATGTTCCTTTTTCCACCTACACCTATCATCAGGGTCAAGGTTTTCAGTTAGCGACAGTCCTGAAACTATCTTAAGCTTTGCAAGTTTTTGTAGCTGATAAGACTCAAGTGGAAAGATGAAAGAAAAGAAGAAAGAACGCATGCACACAAATGAAAAATGATCTCATGATGATTTTCTTTAGACACAGCCATATTATACACACTTAATTTACATTCTTTCATGCAAAGTTCCTTCATATTTTCCATTCCTTTACACATTTACAAATAGTTCTTGTTTACATACCCCTTCAACCAAGAGGTTACACTGCTCTTGCAATACTGACAACAAACTCCCGACAATCAGGGAAAATCTGCACATACAATACCGACAGCTGGTACAAAGACAAGCAAAGAGATACTAGGTTTGAGACCATGCAAATTCCACACAGGTTTTCTAAACAAAAGTATTTTTATCAACTGACACATTTTTAGCAAAACAAACTTGAGGAAAAAATATGCATTAATTTGGAAGTGAAAAAAAATCACAATAATTTTAAAGTAAAAAAAACAACAACAAAAAAACAAACAAAAAACCCCCTAAAAAAACAAAAAAACACCTGGAGATTTATCATTTAATTGGTTTAGTTTATTGCTGCTTATGGTCCAGCCGACCACACAGGGCCATATCAGGACTGTCAAACCACACAAATGCTCAACCACATCAATACAACACTGTCACATCTACAACAACAACAAATCACAAAGACAAACCAAAACACAGTTCATGACACATTATCCTAACCATTTAGCTCCTTAGGGCAAATAAGACCAGGCAGTGCTGAGCACGTCAGCTCTTCCGCTTAATTTATCATCCCCAGCTTACAAAAAATCATAATAAAGGATAAAAAATACTTAAAAAACCAACAACAAAAAACCCCACAAAAACCCCATAAAAGGCCACATAAGCAAAAAACACTGCAGAATAGACAGCTGGTGTCCATCCTAGTGCTTACAATTTCACTACCCAGTTGCCAGAGCAAAACAGCACAGATAGTATATCATAGACAACGGAAAAGAGGAAAAAATGTCAAGGCTTGCTTGAAAAAAGAAAAGGGAATGGACTGGGAAGGCAGAAAAGGTTGACAATAGTGAAAGAAGAAAAAAGTCAGAAATAAAAAGAGCAATAGAAAAGAGGAAATTTCTGGCACAGATTTTCCACAAGGTGGAGATGCTAATTATATTGAAAGACCCCTGACATCCTGATGGGAAAACATGGTTAAAAAGAAAGTCAAAAGGAGTAAATTTGGGAGTAATAAAAGAAATGTCTGACATAATACAAAGATCAATTTGAAGCAGTATGTTTTATCATAAGGAGCCCAGTGTGTCTGATGCATTTCGGTCCAGAATCCATAATAACCACCAAGACACAGGATATATCTTGAATATGAAAATCAGGAAACAACTTTCATGCCTTCTTATTTTAACAGTTGCTCTTTCTGTTACCATGAGCAGATTAGACTCTTTTTTTTTCATGAATTTATCACTATTTATATGTTAGAACAGCTAGCTAAATATCTCTTGCCCTTTTTGCCTGTTGTTAAAAAGAACTTACTGGCAAACTAGTAACATTACTGTGTGGATGATGCAACTAAGTACATGTATTAATTTATCAGCAAGCAACCAAAAGTCTAACTGAAGTGATAACAATTCAAATTGTTCTTCTACACTATCCTTTCAAATAACTTTGAAAAAGTTTATCACACATAAATTAAGAATATTAAAATTTAAACAGCAAAGTAAAATTACTAGTTTTAATCACTACAGACGTTGAAAGAAAGCTCACAATGTTCAGATTAAATATAGAATGATAAACACATGAAGGTGTGTGTGTGTGCATGTGTGTGTATGTTAAATTAACTGCTGTATCTGTGCATAGACGTAATCATTGTAATGGTGTGGATGTGTTGTTTGCACACTTGCATTGTGTCTGTGAAAACTGTGTATGGCCAAATAAAATTCCATGCCCATGCGACGCTAAATTTTCTGTTGGAGAGACAAATAATGCAAAAGCAGCTTGTTGGCTAGGTTTACTCTTGGTGCACTCTCTTTGTGGAGGCTTCAGATGTTGTGTTTTGCATATGCATTCATGTTGATTACCCTGATTTGGCCTTCACAGATGGTTTAGCCTTGAACAATGTGTGTGACTTTGTGTGTGTGTGTGTGTGTGAGAGAGAGAGAGAGAGAGAGAGAGAGAGTTGTTGCTTTTGTTAAGGGATTCTTCATGTCCCCTGTGTACAACCACTTGCCACTTTCCATGTGTACTTAATATTAATATGAAGAACTTGATTTTTGTCTTATTAGCAACTTTAGTGATGATCAGTAAACCTAAACCCAAACAAAAGACAACTCAGTTCAGAATGGTATCATTACTGCAATGCAATATCGTCAGACATCTTCATCCCCTTATCAGCACTCATAAACATAAACAACCACTTGTGCATGCCCATGCATGTGGATGTCAATGAAAAAAGAAAAAAAAATTATGCATCACCAAAACTGTGTATATGCTCTTGTAATAAAGATCTCACGTAATACAAAATAATGAAAATGACAACATGACTAAATTCTGTACAGAAGGTAAACGCTTATTTTCCTCTCTTTTTGCACATATCCAAATGGAAAAATATAAAAGTTTGCTATTCACAAATCCTGTACAAATGAGCAACAAGACACACTTAAAAAAGAAAAGAAAAAGAAATCAAACACAACTGCAGGAAGAGGGTCAGAACCTTATGAAGGTGTGGTGGTGTCCATGAAAGCACAGCAGTACATTATACATCATACCCTTGTGAACATGTGAAAAAAAACAACTGACACCCACAGATTTAATACCTCACATTCCATTAGATCTCATTCTAGATGTAAATGTAATCCTCTACTATCTGTTGTTTTTGTTTTTTCATCAACTTTACCTCCTCTTGTTGTTGTTGTTGTATCTACCAGTATTTTATCTTAAAGTCTTAACTCCCGAGAGCAAGGTTTCGGTTCTAGCTCCGCCCCTTTTCTCTGCATTCAAATTTTGTATTATGTGTAGCTGACACATTTTGTACTTTCCAAAGTCAATTCAGGTCTAGATTGGAAGCTGCTAGGCAAATCTCGCTCTCTGCCATAAATGAAGCCAAACCGTAGCTTTATTAGGCTTTATTTTGAATAAACCTTCACCGACGTCACAGTGTCAGACTCTGGTGAGAAACTGGCTTGATTCAAATCGCCCGCCATTTATAGTCCGGTTCAGGCTTTAAGAGTAAAATGCTTTATAAGGAATCCCAACTTTTCTTCACTTCTTTTTCTTTCTTTCTTTTACTTCAAAAAGAATATACACATGGGAATACTCAACTGAGGTAAAGACTTTCACAACAACAACAACAACAACAGCAAAAAAGAAGAGATGAAGGACTCAGTAATTTTTCTCTGAATCTGAATCAATCACAGGCTCCTCAAGAGAAGATCTCAAGAAACAGGAAACGGCTGAATGACAGCTTCATTCCCATTTTTTTGTGAAAAGATACACTCTGCCTGAGACGAACTTGGAACACATAAAAATGAGCACACACAAGCAAATATATGTACACTGTTACAAACCTTGTAACAAAGCCGTGTTAAATTACAAACAAATGTGTAAACTTCCTGAATGCCGTGAGGATGATGGACACAGACAGCCTTCAGAAATCAAACACATTCCAATATACAGCATCACAGTTCATTAAAAACAATGCAGCAAACTGATTATTCATCAGACTCTACAATGGAAGCATTGGGTGGGTTCGTTACTGCCATTTACGCATCATGGGGAGAAGAGAAAGAACGGTGTATGGTGCATCCTCACCAGAACAAGACTCTGGACACAAAATCTCCACACAAAATGGAAGCATCTGACCAGAGTAATTATGTTCAGAAAAAAAAGTTACACTAGAGATCATGCATGGGCCGTTGTCATGAACAAAAAAAATCCAGATTAAAACTGCCCCAAATATACAATGGCTGTATTTGCAGCACCTTTCTCTCTCTATATCTATCTCTCTCCTTGTATTCTCGTTTTTTTCTTTCAAAATTTTAATATTTTAGCTTTCTTCCTTTCTATTTCTTTTATTGCAAGAGTTTGGAAACACTCTGCTGATTGTTCTAAGTCTTTTTCAAAACTATCTATTCTGTGTTCCCAGTGCCCTAGCTTGCTCGATTACCAGAAAATTATATATTAAATGTCACAGTAATACAGGGTAGAATTGGACAAGGTTTAAAAGGCTAAATTTGCTACTGATTCAAAATGTTTCAGATGGGTGATGAAAGTTGGCTTGCCATGTGGATTTTCTCTAATGAATCAAATTTTTCTTGATCCCCTTTTCATTAAAAACCTTTTCTGCTGGTGACTTACACTTTAAAACTGTAGAGCTCTATGACATTATTGAAAGCAGCATGCTTTGTCAACTGCTGTGTGCACCAAACATACAGGAAATCTAAATTTAAAAAAAAAACCATGTGTCCACATGCTCACCATTCTCAAGAAAAGGAGCCTGTATATGCACCAACATTTTCATGTATATGGTTGTATATGCACCAACATTTTCATGTATATGGTTATGGGCCACCTGTACCTTTGTCAAAAGGCAAAACACTAAAAAAAACCCAACAAAGCTTGTTGTGTAAACATTCTTCACATTTCCTCTAGACATTTGATAAAAGACAGTAACATATCAAATCTACTGTCCAGTGTATACATTTTTTCTTCTCGAAGAGAATGTGAATTTTAAAACCATTTTATATAATTCTAAGAAAATTACTTGATGTTACAAATTCTATAGACATAAATACATACTGATTAAATAGTGATCTGTATCACAAGGTACACATTTTTTGTTTTGTTTTGTTTTCATTGATTTGATCAAATAATCATTAAGGATTCATTACTTACTATCTCATGCAATTCAAAATACTGGGGATAGATTCAATAACCTTGTAAAAATCCATACTTCTACCAAGTTCAGTTCTTCCAGCATTTGCAAATGCAAAGAAGATTACAATGTTAAAATTTACCATGCACATTATGCATACACATTCACTGTACACAACCAAAACCAGAGGTATTTCCAAGAATTACTTTGTTTACACATATGTGAAAAAAAAAAAAAAAAAAAATTGGTGTACACAAAGTTTCTCTTTCGTTATTAAGCCACACTTGCCATGTGCTCTCTGGTCTGTGCTGCACATTATCTGGCAACATTATATGCATACAGTCTGTATCAAAATCCTCTGCTGGCACGACACTTCATCGAAACTCATACACTGATATGCTGTTTTCTTTTACATGCGTCAGATTCAAGGACTGGTACCTGTAAACATAAAACAGGATCTTTTCAAAATATATGTTACTATAAGACAAACAACATGAAACAGACGACAAAATGAAATATGCATTACATTCATGTAGAACTTTCACACAGCTAATCTTTCAAACTGTGAGACCATGAAAACACAATACTGTAATGTATCACAGAAAAAACCAAGAAAGCACTGAAAGAAGATGTTACAAAAATAAAATTTTGAAAATGATTATAAAAAATGTAGACTTTGAGTGCTAATGGTCTTTTGAGTGCTAATGGTCTTGTATAGATCATCTTCATAATCATAATCCTCATATTCTTTAAGACACAAATCATATATCTATCCACAGATAATCATAAACGTACTGCCAAAATTGTGTAGACACCAACCAACCATTGCTGACAGGTTAGTTGTGTATCTCTGGAAGTGCTCAGTTTTAATTTTTATATCTTGTAATTAGGCTTATTATGCATACCATTCTGAGCTCCTGTGGTAGTAGTAACCCTCAATTGTTGCTGTGCTTTTCTGGAAGCAGATGTAATAGAAACCAGCAAAAGATGCCCCACTGATGTCTTTGATGGTATGATCAGGAACCAAAAAATGTTCCTGAAAAAACAACATAAGGGTACAAAATAAAACAACTTCTGATTACATACTTTCACAAACAATGTAACCAACTAGTACATTGACAAATGGCACAGAAAGCAAAAGAAATAAGATGCGGAGGAAGATTATCTACCACTGGAATCAACACATGCTGCAGCAACAATGCCAATGAGATGTGTGTTTTCATTTCTTGTCTTGAAGCTGCCTCTCATTTTTTAAACTTCTCTGTAAATTTTGTTCTTTGCTAAAAATGGTAATGCAACTAAAAAAACAAAACAAAAACAGCAAAAAATGATCACATATACCCACACATCCACACATATACAATCACACACAAACATTTCATATCTAGCAGTCTTCCATCTTCATGAAATCTAAAGATATGTTGAATCTGACTGCACTAGAAATAATGAATTAGTGAAGTATTGCATTCAAACAAAACAAACCATAAAATTTCCATTGTCAATTATCTTTCTTAGCTCCTACACTGAACATACCTTCCATCGCATGAAGACAAAGTCTGTGCGATCTAATTCGTCGTAGTCAAAGGTGTCAGAGTTAAATGTCTTGGAAAAGTTGTAGAATGAGAGAAACTTCCCCTGAAACCAACAAAAAAAATATTCATTGAAAAGTATCCAAAGGGTATGCAAACATGTATTAATATATTCACACACACACAACACATATAAATGCATAAGTACATTCAAATCTAAACAACAAAAGAAATCACTGTCTTCACAAGTGTTATGTATGGTACTAGTAATCTTATCATCAAAAATTCTAACACAGAAAAAAAAAACCCTCCATGATAACGGAAGAATATAAGTGCAGGAAAGCAACTCTTCTGTCATAATAGAATGACTATACAAAGAATGAAAAATACTTTAGGATAAAATTTCAAAAAAGCTTACAAAACAGAAGCAAGCCTACAGATGACACCTACCCAATGCTTTCTGTCCACGTCTTCATCGGCGTCCCACTTTCTGGTCAGGAATGGGTGTTTTTTGCTGATGATCTCCCCATCAAAGAAAGTGGTCAATGTGGGAAACTCCTCAGTCAACCCCTTTATTTTCAGGTAGCCACAAAGGTAGGAATTGGCATGGTCAACATGCTGAAAACATGGACATTGAAAAAAATAATGTCGACGTTCCTGAGAAATTTCGCGTAGTAAATCATAATTTCATGCAATTTCACACCTCAAAACCTTATATACTACCGCCTGTCTAAGTTTCCTGCAACTGTTCCAGTGCTAGTGTTCTATTAATTAGTTGTGCTTGCAACTGGACTTTTTTCTTTTAGAAAATAAAATCCCTGACAAACCAACCACCTCAACAGATTATTTTCAGAACCATGAACAGAGATGATGATGAAATAATTTTGTGAAAAACTGTAAATGTGGGTTTGCAGCTAACTCTTAACAATGCACATAATTTTTACTCAACTGATCGTGGGTGTGTGCATGTGTGTGTCGCTGTGTGACCCTGTCACAGTGTCAGTGCATGTGTGTGTGTGTGTGTGTGTGTGTGTGTGTATGTGTGTGTGTACATGTGTGTGTGTGTGTGTGTGCGTATGTATACATATATGCATATTTGCATGTGTGTGTGTGTGTGTGTGTGTGTGTGTGTACGTACATACATGCTTATTTGCAAACTTTATTGAGCCCATAAATTGACTTTTCGTAAAACAATAAATAGTATTAGGTAGTGGCAGCTAAAATTTTAATTACAAATATTAATAATATTCACTAACAAATTCACTGTGCCCATGCCAGTGTTAAGACATGGTTTGAAAATGAATCACTGAGTGTAAAAAAATAAAAACAAAAAAGTATAAAAAGCATAACAAATAATGAAAATCAAATCATTAAAACACCACTAAATTGTGAAACAATGAATGGTTTTCTTCCACCAGTAACCAATGCTCATCACAGTGCACAAGTCTGTATTGAGTATACCTATTCCTGTTCTTCCATTACACAACCAACATTAACTTATAAGTTATAAATGATTCTGTCGTGGTTGATGCATGTTTCTAAAATGTTTCCTCCCTTCACCCATCTGGTGTGCATAACAGGTATTTGAATCTAACACTATACTGAGATATATCCTTCCCCATCTGACACAAATAATCATTACAAATAGTACTGTACAAAATCATAACTGATAATTCATAAAATTTATTTCTATGTATAGATTCATCATATTCAATGATAGTAATAATAATAACAATAACAACAATGAACAACAACAACAATAATAAAGTCTAGAGCCGGCATTCAGTTTCACAATGATAAACATTTAACAAAATGTCATAGGTTGAACCGACATGGGATTGAAACAAAGCAACAGCTGAACAAAGGCTTCGTTGGTATTCAATAGCATTAACAATCATTCCAAACATGCAAATGATCTTTAGTCTCCAACCAAACTTATTTTGGTCGTAATTTTTTTCGTCTGCTAGTAGTTACTCTGTGTGCTACGCCTTACCTGTAGAACTACTTCCACATCATATGAATTCCCTTTGCTTTTTTGGTAACCAGTGAACCTGGAACCGTTGTAGAGCAAGGTTGACTGGATACCTGGAATTCCAGAGTTTGCTGGAGGAGGTGGGTCGATCTTGAGACCTGGCATACTTGCTTTTGTTGATGTTCTTTATGGGAGACAACACGACCTAACACTCAAACGTACATTTTACACGAGGAGTTGCCAGGCCAAGTAAGTCAATGAGTTTACGATTTTACGACAAGCACTTTCATTGGTCATATAGATCGTCTTTTTACTACAACAATCCAAATGCAGCCATGCCAATGTGTGTGTGTGTGTGTGTGTGTGTGTGTGTGCGTGCGCAGACGTCCTTGAAATTGAGTAGTGTCTTTAAAGGTCTTCACAAAAAAAAGTCGACAAAAGAAACATTCTCTCTGTCTCCGTCCAGAAGAGATGGACACAGTGGCAAAACTGCGGCTCAGTGTCACTGCAGCAGGTTACTTTTGGTGTGTACGTAGGCCCGATTAGGCATCAGTGAGTTTGCTCCAATAGCCGGCTCCCTTTTAATTACTTTCTAAGAAGCAGATGTGATGTCATGCGTATGACTGAACATAGACACTAGAATTTCCTTTGGTATCATCGTATCATATTAGTGTCTATGGACTGAATCAGTGCCGTCCGCATGCTTTGATGCCCGGGAAACTGAAACTGGAACCAAATTTCAGTGTATTGCACGCGCGCGCGCGCTGCGTGTGTGTGGAGATATGGACTGAATGAAGGAGGGCCTGTCGAATTCCATTCATGCAGAACTGAGATCAGTCAAGCACGTCAAATTTGAATATTTCGTAATCGTGTTCGTTGCTTGGAAACACAAACATACAAAACTGCATGGAAACGTTTTCATGATTATTCACACCCAGTTCAGAAGAGCGCAACAGAGAAATAAGGGATGCATCATCGGCTCAACTGTGCCTTTATCAGTTCATTGGAATACTGCATATCTGTCTTTTTTCAGTACAAAGACACTCTACTACTTTGTGCGCACCCTTGTAGACAGTCACGTGATATTTACAGTCCAAGATGGCAGCGCCCTTGACCGTCATTTTACGAAGACTGACAAGTCTAACTAGGCACAAAACTGCAAAACTGCCAACGTTTGAAGGATCACAGACATGGAAAAGTTCATCGCCATATGGATGTATCAGGCCATATACAAATATTAGAGGTTTGATTTGGCACCCCCACCTCCCACTCTAACCGACTTACTCCTCCCCATCCCATAGTCCTGCATGAAGTTCGATAGAGCTGTATCTGTTAAGTACATCGCTGTTGCCAAGATTATGGCATTATCGCGACGGGTTGGGGTGTGCTCAGCTTAGCAGGTTCACTGTTGAGATGTTAATAGTTTGTTTGTTTGTTTGTTGTTTTTTTTAAAGATCTCAAGAGTTGGTGCTCTTACTATGTTTTCTTCCACTGTGTGGTTCCAGTCTTTTACTGTGCTAACAAAAAATGTTCGTGGCCTTATGAGTCGTCCAGGTTTATGTGGAGTTAAGTACTCAGCAGGTGGTATGGCCGGTACCAACCCCTCAACTACCTTGTAGAGGAAGATGAGGCGTAGATCACGTCTTCGCTGTTAGAGTGTCGGCAGTTGCAGAGTGTGAAGCATCTTGGTGATGGAGCTGGGTGTTATGGATTTATAATGAACCGGGCAGATAGGCGCTGCACTTTTTCAAGTTTATCAATATCCTGTTTGAGGTAAGGACTCCATATGATGGAGCCATACATGAGGGCTCGTCTGATGAAGGATAGATTCGCATTTCTCTTGCATTGCAGGGGGCAGAAACGCAGGTTTCTCCTGAGGAAGCCAAGGGTGCTGTTTGCTTTTTTGCAGTGGTACTGGTAGGCAATGTGGGTGCTCCATTTAAGGTCATCGGAGAGTTGAATACCTAGATAGGGGTTTGTGTGGACGTGCTGAAGGGGAGTGTTAAATAGGGAGTAGATATCCCTTCCTCCTTCTTCCTCTTCCACTCGACCAACAGCAGCATGTTGATGAAAATTGTCGTTTTGTGGGAGGTTGCTAATGGGCGCAATTTAACTGGTCTGTTGAGGGATGTGCTTTTAACTGGTAGGGGAGATGGGGCACAGTCGACTGGTGTGTTCGCATCTCCAGCTAGGCCAGTCTGGCTAACGATCAGCACAGCCCTAGCCTTAAATCTATCTCTGAAGCCGGTCTTTGATCTGGATTTGGCAGTATCCACATTTTTTCTGCTCAAGACGGAATGACTAGTGTTCACAACAAGATGTGGATGTTCACTCAGTCAATACTTGCACATAGGAGTTAGGGGGAAGAAATGTGGATACTGCCCTGGATTCGCAAAAAATAATATTTAATATTCATGATGGGACCAGACCCACAAGCTGGCCTGAAGTGGATCTCGTGCATTGTCTTTGGTTTCGAAGGTGGCGGACTTCTTCAGGTTGATCCCATATAGTGCTTTTTCTTTGTTTGTTGTTTTTTTGTTGCATGCATGCACTGACGCAAGATGCAAAAACTGATGGATAACAGTTTGTACTTACAGTATGAAATAATTTTCCTTGCAAATAAAAAATATGTTCATTTGTTCCGCCTCTCTTGTCTCTTCCTCCCATTCCCAACATGAATGGCTCTCTCCTGCACTCTTATTCTATTGTGAGCGATGTGTACCAGTGGGGAAAATGTTAGCTTTTTTCTTTTTTCTGAGTTTCTCTGATGATTGATGGTGGCTTCTGACGTTCTGTATTCATGACTGAGAAAAGGTATTAATTATCATGTTCGATAATTTGCTAGACTATGACATGGATTTCACAATATACGTCACAATGTAACTTAAGGTTCACAATCATATAGTTTTACAATTGACATAATTTCATTTACAGTGAGGGACATTGGTGGACCAAAGTAAAGTATAAGTAGGAAGGAGTTTAACTGAAGGGTATACACACCTATTTATAAAATTGTATTTCAGCAGTTCAGATCCAGCTAATTGTAATATCACACAAGTGGAAACACGTTAAAACCATGAAAGAAACACACATACGCACGCATGCACGCACGCACGCACAAATAGACTGACAAAGTTACACACAAAGACACAAGCAGCACAGACACACAAGGTGAGAGAGAATGTTAATGTGCACAAAGATAAACTGAGTCTGATAAAATCAGTTTTAGTTTCTCAAGGAGGTGTCACTGTGTTCAGACAAGTCCTATTTATATGTCACACTACAACTGCTGAGCGGATGCCTGACCACCAGCATAACCCAACATACTGGTCAGGCCTTGAGTGGATGGATATATATATTTTGATATATATGCTTTTCCCGCATTGGCCTTGTCAGCCATGAGCGTGCCTGCATCAGACATGGACAACGCCCTTCCTAGATCTTCGTCAGCGAAGCCAGGCCATGATCATATATATATATATATGTATATATATATATACACTATCACTGTATCAGAGTGGATTTCTACTACAAAATTTGCAGGAAGATAAAACTTCTGTAGCCATGGATTCTTTTTCAGTGCGCCAAGTGCATGCTGCACTCAGGACCTTGGTTTATTATGTCATCCGAATAACTGGACTCTCAGGTTGATTCTTCAGTCAAACTTGGGAGAAAGGGCGAGACTGGGAATTGAACTCAGACTTTCGCTGACTCTGTATCAGCAGATAAACATCTTGACCATTCTGTCACCTTCCTCCTCCGCTGATGCAGTTGAATTTTAATGCATAATGATTAGAATGAACATACACAGAATCATAATTTGAAAAAGAGTCTTTCTTTAAGGAGGGTGTTACTGGAGTGGAGGGGGAGGGCGTTGTTTTTATTTTATTGAAGATTTATTGCCAGAAATAAAACAGAATTATAGTTATTTTAAGCGCATGGTGTAACTCATTAAACTCCATGGTATAACTCTATCTTTTTTGTTTTTTGACAGAGGTCAAGAAATTCTACAGAAATGCATCTATAGCTACAGCTGATGGTAAGAAGTTTATGCATGAGTGTTTTGTTATGGTAGAGTATGATTTCAGGGTTTTGAGTAAGGATTAATGTCTAGATTATAAAATATTTAAGTGAGTATTTGTCAGGTAGAAGACTCCTTCCTTCTCAAAAATGATTTGCTAACTGGACCGGACCACTTGGGGTGCACATGTAAAGAGGGTTTGCCTGACACGCCAAAAAGGCACTGTACGGTTTGTCTAGTGAAGACAATGGTCTCCGTCAGATTTACACAGCTTTGCAAGCTGTGTAGATGATTATACATGAATATAACAATGAGAGATGGATCTGTCTTGTCTTGCAGTGAGTTTGTTTAAACTGAAATTACAGTGATGAAACTCAAACTGACAGCAACATTGGACACTTTCTTCAGTCCATCTATCCAATTAAACATCAGTCTGGAATCTATCCAGTCAGACATCATTTCTGAGCTAGTGACCATGGCTGACTGTGAAGGCACGGTACTTTCACAATTTGAGAAGAGGGGGAGGAGAGAGAGAGGAGTGAAGTAAGACAATAGGTGGAAGGCCAGACAGAGGGTGGCTAAGTGGGCATGGCCCCGACCTGTCAGGGAACTGACGTTTCACAGTGTTCAACTGATAGGAATGGCAACAGCCAATAATCCACAGCTTTCATGAAACCCAGGGTTGACAGACGATAGACTGAAATCACATGCTTTTTTACATTTTTGATGCTTTTCGTCACTGATCAGTTGACTGATTTCTTTGTAGAGCTGGCAAACTGGATACACAGCAGACACTTCATTGGATGATTTACAACCATGAGGAAGGGAATGTTATAAAAGTGCCTTCTCCTCTAAAGTGGGACACTCTTAGGTGTAAGAAAAACTTGACAGCTCAGTTTCTGAGAACATAATTGACTTTTTATCTTGACCAAACCCACATATGTCGTTGCTGGGACAGTTATTCATTTACATGACTACAAGTTTAACTTATAAGCCATTTTATTTCTTTTACAGGTATTAGCAGACAATGAATAAGCATGCTATTTCCAGCTGTATTTTGTTTGATTTCTTTTTGGGTATCATTCTGTGGAGGTGGAAATAGACTTTATTAATGCATAGAAATTATCTTCTCTTTGAAATGCCTGATTAGTCGTCTAGATTCAGTTTATTCTTTTTATTTATCATTGCAAATTTGCATGCAGTCGTGAAGTTATTCAAGTTATTGTATGCCAGGTTTAGCGGTCATTGAGCAGTTGATGAGAACGAGGACTGACGTTATCAAAAGGAAGATATAATCTCCAAAATTCTACAGAGTGCAAAATATTATGTTTTACAATGCTATTTATTCATTCAATTTCATTTTGCTGTTACTGTTTTCTATTTCATTCTCTTATCTAACATAGAACATGTATATGTTCAGGGTGGTATGAGGTCAATCTGGACAAACGAAAGCTGCGCACACCAGCAGGAAACTTGTTTCGGGTGCCAAATGAAGCAATGGCACTGGCAGTTGCCACTGAGTGGAATGCTCAGGAGAAAACCGTGAAAAGACATAACATGCACTTGGTGAGCCCTGTCTTGCACACACCACAATGTTGGTCTTTCTGTTTTTAGCTTATTTTTCCTATCCTTTGTTTTGTTACAATTAAGAGACATGCGCATGTTTATGCAATTAAAGAGATAATCTAAAACCGTGTTGATATATTTAACAACATTTTAGTCTTTACTTATTTGAGTGCTAATAACAGTCAAAACAATAATTATAAAAAATTAATAAGTGGTTGTTTTTTGCCTTTTAAGAAATCAGCTATCTATCTATCAGTTGATAGATTAATCAGTCAGGCAAACAATCAGCTGATCAACAACAAGAATGATAATGATAATAATAATAACATTAACAAATATAAAGGTATGCACCAGAAAAGTGTGTGCAAAGTAAGTATCCAAAGAGATATCATAAAATTAAAAGTGTGCACACCAGATCATAAAATGGACATGTAAATACTGTAAATAATATATATTAATTAATATGTCATGTGTGTGTTTACAGACAAATTTGTGCAACACTGCCCTTGACAACCCACTGCAGAAGAACAGGCATAAACTCACAGAATACATTGTTTCCATCCTTGAAACTGACACTATATTGTAAGTATTTGAGTGTGTGTGATGGAATGATAAAATTATGATCAAGATTTTGCAGTGGAGTGAGGCATATTAATGGTATTTAGATTAACCAGTGAAATGTTATGCCGACATTGTTAGTGATTACCTAAGAAAAGCAGAGCTTAAGTTTCAGGATTTGAAGCACATTGCTACATGCTTTTGACTAAATCATTTCAAAACAGTATTTTGGATATTTCATTTCTTAACCCTTAGGCTGCTTATATGACAAGATAACTTGTCAGCGCAAGCATGTACGCTTTGCTGCCACAATGACGAGATAACTTGTCATCGAAATGTTCAGACTTTTCCCTGGTTTGCATTGAGTTTGTTGACAAAAATACTGGTAGCTTTAGCTTGGGGAATCTTTCTAGATTCTATCCATAGCTAGAAACCCCATCTACGTCATGAGGCAGTCCTTTATTTGAACGTTCTGGTTGGGTTACTGCCGCGTGTTTGCCTGGCTCCTCTCCTTGCTCACTCAACAAAATGTCGGACTCTGTGCTCAAGACATGTGATCGTGTTGCCCAAAATCAACCAAGATTGCTTTCTTTAGCTGATGCTCAGTAAGAATTGAAGCGTAAATTCGAAGGAGAAGACACTTATTTTTTGTAGGATGATTTGATAGAAAATAAAGGAGCAATGAAGAGACTGGCTAAGATACAACTGTCAGTGAGTGATGCTGACTGTACAGCTGTAGCAGACGGCAGAAAGTGACCAAATTATTAGCAGGATACAGTGTGAGCGATTTTCTTGGCACTCCAGTGAGAACTGGATGAAGTGACCGTGTGAGAGGGGTGAAGAGGAGAAGGGCAGAGACCGAGAGGGTGTGGCCCCACATCCATATTATCACTTGGAGAAGTCAAAATGCATTGTGTATCTGTCACTTTTTAATAATTTTTTTCTTTATTGTGGTTTTTCTGGTATAATTTGTGTGTGCAGGTATTATCCATTTGTCCAGAAAACATGATATTTTAGTGCAAATTACCTGACTAATGTTTGTAACGAACAAGTTGAAAATGTGACAAAAAATAAAACACTGTTTTCAAAACAACAGCATATCACTGAAAATATATAAAATGGGAAAACATCATGTGTTTTGTAATCTTTATTTATTTACCTTTCAGAAAATATATACTTTTATGGGTCTTTCTCCAGTAACAAAGAGCACAGAATTTTTTGAAAATACATACCTGTTTTTTGTGAAAAAAAACCCTGGCAAATAGATTTCACTTAAATCTTATTTTCCTGGCAGCAAAAGGGTTAAATCCCAATGCTGCCGAAAAGCATGGGAGTAGGTGCTTTTGACCTTGAGGCACAGATTATGTTAGTGACCAGTGTCTGAACAAATCTCAGTTTGTGCATGTGTAATCTTTGTTTGGAGAAAAAAGATCATAAGTATTAAGTGAAACTAAAAAAAACATGACTGATCAATATTTGTTTGCCTGTTTAGGTCTAACTTGTGAAACATTTGATTGATACAAAGTATTTTTGCTTAAATTGTTTTTATGTTTGAAAAAAAGCAACTGATTTACTGTGAATGTGTGGTTGGTCTTTTAACATACACACAAATATGAAGATATTTGTAAAGTTTGGTCAATTGTAACAAAAATATGTAACAGACTAGACAGTTACACCCCCACATGTGTATTGTTAGTATTCATGCTAAACTTGATTTGATAGTATCCCAAGCTCTTTGTTTACAGTTACAGGCTGCAGGAACCACCAGAACTGAATGAACTGCAAGCTGCACAGTGGGATCCCATTCTGCAGTGGGCAAATGACAGGTGAAAATATAAATGATAGGAAGAAAATACAGTGATTGAATATTGTACTTGTCCTGTTTCCTAATCCTAGCCCTTGGTAGAGGCAGGTGTTGGTGTTTAACCATTTTCTTCTATAAAATCTTCTGTCATACAAAGAAGACTGTGCGCAGACACACATGCACACACATAGGGATATTTTGGACTGGACATAATCTGATAATGGTTGTAAATTTAATGTAATTGATACATAATCTGATAATGGTTGTAAATTTAATGTAATTGATACATATATATGTTGTTCATTTTGATGTGAGCCTACATTTGCACATATATTTATATGTAAAGATTAACAGTAAATATTCATTAATAATTGGTGTGGGTTTTTTTTTTTTTGTTTTTTTTTTCAGATACAACCTTACTCTTGCAAGCACATATGGCATAACCATACCGCATGTCACAAAGGAATCTAAGGATATCATCCGCCGACATCTGCTGTCTTACAGTGACTGGGCATTATTTGGTACATCATTATTTTACGATATATCTAATATTGTTTGTTGTTGTAAGAGGAAATTGAATTAAGGGGATTATGGGGATTGATCTTTGTTTTTGTTTGACAAAAGTGAATAAAGAGAAATTAGTGTTGAGATTTATTTATATATTCAATGAAATTTTGCATGGTTGTATTTGCAACCTTTGCCTGTGGGGTTGGGGTGGAAGATTCTGTCTTTTTCATCCTTAAGTTAGTGAAAAGAATTAGTGTTTTGACATCCATTCCACTTCATTCCTGGTCGGCTCAGTTGCTGTTTGATTCTACATTGTCATTTAGAAACTTAAACTTCATCGTCAAGCATTGTGAACACCAGTTGATTTAGACTACTTCCACTTTGGTGACTGAATTAAATGGCTTACAGAGATTGTCAATGAGATGATTGCAAGATGGAAATGAAGGACAGTTTTCATGAGAAAGAACAAAAACATTATCATTTGTCGTTGCTGGGTACAGACCCAGTTTGTGCTAATTTGTATGTGTAGCAGTGACATTAATATTAGTAGCAGTAGTGTTATTTTGTCCTATTGAATGAAGAACCAGTACAAACGTTTTCTTGCTCATTTTTGCATTGTTATTTATCATGGAAACTTACATAAATGAATGAATGAATGAATGAAAATGAATGAATTTTGTAATATGAATATTAATATTTTCCTCTTGGATCTTGGAAGGGTAACTATGTATCATAATATTCATATGTTGAGCACGTGATAGGCAGAGACTTGTAACTGAAAAGAACTGATCATAGTTGGTACATACAGGTGGTATGTGCAGGTTATGAATATGCTGTTGATAACGTCCGGTCCTTGCTGCTGGTCATGGCTCTAATGGACCGTCACATCACTGTCGAAAAGGCTGTTGAACTGGCCACATTGGAAAACCTTTTCCAGGTATGTTGCAAATAAGTTTTTTACCTGGGCTCATGTAATGACAATTATGAAACTGAGTGATTACTGTTAATCAAAGGAAGGATCTCAGCAAACTTTATGGTAGCAGTGGAGACTATTAACTGGTG
Organism: Babylonia areolata; assembly: GCF_041734735.1. Classification (NCBI taxonomy): domain Eukaryota; kingdom Metazoa; phylum Mollusca; class Gastropoda; order Neogastropoda; family Buccinidae; genus Babylonia; species Babylonia areolata. The sequence goes on along the minus strand of NC_134893.1, from coordinate 43,185,479 downwards.
TATTATTAGCTTCTGCAAGTTGAAAATATTCTAACAATCAGATTAACTTTTGCCATAGAGTCAGATGAATTTATTTTTCAAATGATATCCACTTTCCTCATGTTGCACCCCAATCTAATCTTGAATCTGTCCCTCCTGAACAGAATCTATTGATTTTGTCTTTTCTTTACATAAGGGAAGTTCAGTGCAGAACAGAAACGAACTGAACTTTCATCAGGGGACAGATTCAAGATTAGATTGGGCTGCAAGTACTCAGAAATGTCTCTGTTGTAATGATTACCTTGGCACATGACAGGATATCAGGTAAAGGAATTGTTTCAATGTTATTATTTTTTCTTGTGGTTTGATAAATTTGTTTATCCTCCATATTTTAACCTTTTCCACTGCTATCGGTTTCAGGCACAACGCTGGGGTTCTATTGAATGGCTGCATGATGTGGACAAGTACGAACTTCAGTCAAGGCTTGCGGCTGCCACTCTTTTCGTGCACTGGTGCAGTGAAAACACTACAGTGCGACAGAAGGCTTCATTACCTGTGTCATGATGTTTCTGGACATGCTGGGATGGACAATGATGACAGTGGTCACCAGTGTGCTTGTAGATGACTTGGAGAGAAAATATCTGGGAGCATTAGTGCATGAGCAAGTGTGTCAGTATTCATACTGGAAAAAGAGTGTGTGTGCAGGAGTATAAAAGCCATTGATAGTGATTTCAAGTGGCACTTCATGTTTTATGACTGGTTGTGAATCTCTTCAATCCTCAATCAACCAGTGAGTCATCATCCTGAAATAAAAATTTGATTCTGAAAAGAAGTAATGCGTTACATATTGATGAAGAGAAATGAACTGGTTCTGTTACTTCATGAAGTAAGAACTGGGTGATTTAGGTCAACACATTTTAATAAATGTATTTCAAGGTTTTCATTTTGTATGGGTAGCTCTGTCTTCAGTTCAGACATCCATACAGTGTCTGTCCAAGATAGGGCGATTAAAAAAAACAATAACCAACGACACTTCTCTTTGTCTGTGTCTCTTTCTCTCTGTGTCACACACACACACACACACATGCGCGCGCGCGCACAGAGTTTGTGGTTTGCTGTACCATTTTTTCTTGAGCTAAGGCAGAATTAAATTTGAAACGTGTATTGGTGTTATATGAATACTGAATTTTCTGCTGCTGATTGATCTTATTTTACATTTTATGCCTTATTTTAATCATTTTATGTCCGCAAAAGAAAGTTCCGTAATTCAACCTCAAAACTTGCATAGTTTTTTTAACAAGGAAAAGGAACTAGTACTGCATCATCAGTTGGTGTGTGTGGGTGCATCTATCTGTAAGTTTTGTTTGCATCCTTTTATTTGGGTTATCAACCATTGCCACACTAATGTGATGTTCTGTTTTTATTTTGACCAGTGATTGTAAATAGATATTCTCAACAGCACTGAAAACAAACTATTTACAAAAACATCTATGAATGGTAAAAATGGGCTACAAAATGGTGACATTTAAATTGTTTCACTCACTTTTTGTATCTTTGTTTCTTTCAAAGATTCTCACATATATACATATATTTAATTTACCCCAAATAAAATTGGTTGAATGGATGGGTGAACAAGCTAATAATTCATGTTTTAATGGATGGTGAATACAAAAACTAAAAACTTTGTAGATAGATACAAAACTTGAAGTAGATAAAGAAAATTAAAGCCACAGTGGACAAGCAGAAAATAATAGAAGTAAAAAGAATGTATCAGGAAAAAATATTTTCTGATGTTTTATATTGCTTTTCCTTTTGGTAGAACAGACTAAGAAAAATTCTTACTGCTACACAGACTTAGCACTAAGATCCCCTGGATAACCCTGCTGGTGTTTCCCTAGTCAAAAGAAAACAGCTGTTTCAATAGTCCATGCTTCATGAGAAGCAGTTTTCAAATCGACTTCATCTTTATCCAATTCATGCAAACCTGATCTCTGAGAAAAATAAGGGGAGAAAACCTGTCCCAAGAAAGTTTGTAGTTATCGCAGAAAACAAAAACATCAGAAGAATACCATCTTGCTGTACTTAGTACTTGTCACTGATTGTTTGAATATGCCAGCGTTTTATTTTCACATGAAAATGATACCTTCTTGTACAGCCTTCATTAACAGTCACAGTTTGTGTGTTCTTTTCTCTTTCATTCTCCAGATATGCATTGTTTGTCACTGTTCACGTCAGTAAGTATGGCCACCTCCCACTTCCAAGTTGTCAATCTCCTCTCGCAGGTGGTCAATTAGATGGTTGATCTCTGTCACTCGAGACCGGTTCCGCTGAATTTCCTGTTCGTCGTGGATTGTTTCAATCATGCTCTTCAGCCAGTTGTTGATGCGTGTCACAATGTCATCTTCTTTGTTGTCTATCTTGAGCAGATGAGCATCATGAGAGGTGGAGACAGCATTCATGATGGTATCTTTATCCACAAACAACTGGAACAATAACAGGATCATCATGATGATAACACTGATAACAAATTAATAGCGATTCAGTCAAGGGAAATAAGTTCATAGGGTTGACAATAAAATAGAAAGAAGAAAAGATGAAAATAAAGAAGAAAATGCAAAATGACGATGATGTTTTAAAGAGCCAACAATGAAGATGGAGTAGAATAGGTAAGTGAAGAAACTAAGCCCCTAAACAGTGCCCCAAACCATGTGATCAATATTACTTCAGTAAAAACACCATCATTAATGATGATAACACATACACACCCGTGCACACCCACACAATAAAATGATTAAACACTCGTTTTTTTATGAACAAAATGCAAGAAAAGGTGTAATTTCCTTTTTAAGAAAAGGTAAAAAAAAAGAAAAAAAAAGAAGGTAAATACTTTGTTTTGAATTTCAGATAAAGACCATATTTATATTGTTCTAATATTAACCGATGTGTGAATGCAAATGCACTGTACTGTAAAGATATAGGAAATAATATCTCAACAGTTAGGAATGTTTTACAATAATAATGCTTTTTGTTTGGTTTGGTAAATGTGTCAGGGTGAAAATTCTTTCATAGTTTAAAGAAAGAAGTAGTAAACAGCAAGAACCAAAAGCAAGCGTACTGGTGATGGAAAATAAAAAGCCACCTACTCCTAATTCTCCATTTTCCTCACTCTCTTCCTCTTCACTTACCATTCTCAAATCTTCAGAAATCTCATCGTCAAGTTCATTCTTTGCCACTTTATCCAGTGTGATTTGTGCGATTTCCAGCATCCGTTCATTGTGAACGTTCTCTGCATCTCTGGCCTGGGACAGGAATCCTTGCAGCTGCTCAATGAAGGTGGACACCAGGTCCTGCATGTTGCGGTCAAAGTTCTGAATCACCTCCTGCGAAATATTAGATAAATCAGTATATATAAAAAATAATACATCTGAAACTTGTCAGCATATATAACTTCTGTGGCTGCTGTAAATGGAGGGGAATATCTGGTCCCTGCAGCCTTTCTGATCCAGATGATCTCTTGTTTTAGAGAGAAGCCAGTAAAGCCTTACAAAACTTGTATGCACTATTTCATTGCACAGACAATCATTATCACCAAAACTTTAATTAGGACAACTGCAGGCTTTTTTTACAATTTTTTTCTCTCTCTTTTTTCAAATGCATGCATCAGCCTCCTACCCCACCATATCCTATGTGAATGCGTATGTGTGAGTGCTTTACAGTTGTGAATTTCTCAAACATGCACCCACCATGTGTTCTTTTTCTGCTCACTCCCTATATATATGTTGTCATACCTCCAGCTGATCCACCAGCTGCAGTTCCAGTCCCATCAGTTTGTCCCACAATTCTGTAACTCCAGCGTTGTATTCACTCACTCGTTGCTCCATCATCTTTGGGTCAGTCACCTGACTCAGCTCTGCAAACATCTGCACAATGATAGCAATTTCTTTACTTTTTTTCCAGAATTTGTTTTTCTTGTTTGCATTTTTTTTGTTTTCGTATATGTGGAATACAATTGTGAATTTTGAAACAGAGTTACACAACTGCATCTGCTCATGATTGCTGGTGTATTCAAAGCATTCCAGATACACTTGATTAGTTAACCCAGATATGATAGATTAATATAAAAAAAATGTACTGCACATAGATGGCAGTATAGACTTACCTAAAAATGATACCCATTTGCAGGTGTAATGCAGTACTTGCTCTTCATAACCAAACAAAAGTAGTCCACATTCATGCAGATGTGATGAATAGATTCTTGGCAATTTATGCAAGATTGTCACAAAGCCAAATTTACTGCAATCTTGAGCAAATTTACTGAGTCATAGTGGCCTGGATGTAACAGCAATTGTGCTCTTTCTTTTGAGATTCGCTGTATGAGCACATCAAAACAAAGCTGCAAATCTTTTATGATTTATTATTATTATCATTATGTATTTTGGGAGGGGGAGTCAACACCAAAAACTTATGCAGACATTAACGAGTATGATTTGTTTTTTCAAAGAAGCTTGGAATTATTGCTATTCTCACTTATCCTGTTTCACCCATTTCTCTTCTCATTCATGACCTTAACTGACCCGCTTCTTTTCCAGCATGAATTCGTCCACAGCCTTCATGCCCAGCTCTTTGTTCTCTGACTTGGCCTCCTCCACACAGTCCCAAAACATGGCCACTTCCGCATCCCGCTTTTTGTGCTCTTGCAGACCGTACTCGAAGATTTGCTGGCAGATAGCAGTGAACTTCTCACTGAAGGTGCAATGTGGTTAAGGACCATCCGAGAACAAAGCTCATCAGTAGGTTAACAGTGTGTTTCTGTGGTAAACATTACAGGGTTTTTTTCTCTTTCTTTTTGGTTACAGTATTTGACATTGAAAATAATTTGGGGGTGGGTGGTCTTAAAAAAGGAGTGGTATGATTGCTTTCTGTTGATGTTTATTTGATCATTCAATAGTAAAGCAACAACTGCTGTGGCAAGAAAAATGTATGAAGGAATGCTGTTTGATTTTCATTATTTGAAAGTGACATAATTTTTATGCAAAAATATAACAAACACATGCTTGTACTTACACACACACATTATGATGGCAACCATATAATTTAGAACACAAATAAGTAAATGTCAGCATGAGACTGTTTTGTCCATTTCATTCTCCTTCTGTCTTAATAAATGCAGAGGTTGTACTCTTCATAATTTTTGACACATATATTATGTAGTTGTTGCAAAACAAAAGAACATCTGTGCAGACAAAGACAATTTCTGAAAAGGATATGTAACCAGGATTTCATCCACGCCTGGCATTTCCTTCAGCTTCTGGCCTTCCACATCTTCAGAGTACATACTTTCAAACAGATGAGGCCCATTCAGAAGCTCCACAAAGGCTTTCTGAAATTCAGTTATTAAAGATAATGAATGACCACAAGTAAATTTTTATGCATATTGGAAATGAATCACACTCTTTCGCTTCAACAAAAGTGATCAGAATAATAGCTGATACATATAAATCTCTCTTCCTCTTCTCCGTCCCCCTCTCCCGTCATCTCACAAATCTTTCCTGCTACCTTCTCTGGAGTAACAATGCTTTAATTTTAAATTGGTTTTCAGCATATTTCTGAATTCATGTTACCCAGAATCACTTTGATATCTTCAGTTTTGGTCTTACTACTGCAATATTACATATATTTTGTTTTTCAAAACAAGTAATAGCGCGCGCGCACACACACACACACACACACACACACAAGCACAAACACACACACACACCTACATACAAAATGCATTTATCCATTCAGCCACAAACACCAAGCCACATGTTCACACCTGCAACACAAACTCACTTTTTTTCCCATCAGTATTTTTAAAAGACTCCAATATATTTACCTTGTGCAGTTCTAACTCTGTTGCCTGCCTTTGAGCCTCCTCTTCTCGTGCCTGTGCCTTTTTCTCATTGTCTAGCATCTCTTCAATCTGGATCATGTGTCGTTCGTAAGCTGCTGCTTTCTGCAAAGAGAATCAAAATAAATGTCCACAAAGTATTTATCTGCTGTACCTCATGTCATAACATCCATCATCACAGATTCAAACAACAAATTGTAATTATACTTTTATTATTTTTGGCATGTCATAATACTGGGTACTGCCATAGATCCAGACAACAACCGTTATTTTTGGTTTTCATTTAACAACAGAAATGAAACACTGATGAATGTACGAGCATAATGATTAACAAGCACATAATTTGATACTGATATTCATGTGACAGCACAGGTGACACTGTCTTACTCAGAATGAAATCCTTTAAAACATTACTTCATGAAAGGAAATCTTATATGGTGCTCAAATCTCAACCAACGACTCATAAAAGGAAAATATTTTTAAAGCAAACAAGGAAAAGGCACACTGGCAATGATCTTGATTTCAATAATTGCATTCCATGTCATTTTGTCATACTCAAAATATTCTTTTCTGATGGCTATAAAGGTGCCAAAGAGCCAGTAATCTTAATTATCAAAGTTTTGTTTACATGCACTGATTTGAAAAAATCTCAATAGTCTCAGATTTATTGATCCACAAGTCCTTTTTCATTAAAATTTTCAACCGTTTTAATCATTTGAAACTTTCATAACAATCTAATAATATAACTGTATTAGAAAATGAAAACCAACAATTGTTGTAGAAAAAAAGATCATACACATGTTTAACATGAATGTGCAGTTACACATCACTCAGTGACCGTGTGTTGACTTGATGGTTTTTGTGATTCAATCTTTATCAGCAGTAAAGCAAACAAACAAACAAACAAAACATGCAGTACAGCATGTATATGGATGCTATTACTGTGTAATAAAAATACTCACAGTTTGGTCATCCAAAAGACGATAGTCCAAGAACTCCAGGTGAGGTAGGAAAGCTGCAACGTACTGCTTGTAGTTGTCAAATTCACAGAAGGGATTGTTGCTCAGATTCAGTGTTTTGAGCTTTCGGAATCTCCGTAAATATGTGATCTGCAACAGAAACATATTATAGCTTTTTACTAAATTGTATTCAACCAAATCAAATGGACCTTTATCTCTCATTATTATGAATGCTAGACTTTAGTGTAAACAGTCTTTTCCTAATCTTGAAATAAAACAAACTCTAATTTGATGCTAGACTTTTTCCTGCATTCATGCACATTTGCATAATGTTAATCAAATCATTTCTTGCATTCATGCATACTTGCACTACTTCACGAAGAAAAAGAAAAAAATACTTACATTTTCTAGTTCTTTGAGGTCGTTGTTTCCTATGGAGAAGACTTGCAAGTTGACCAGTGTGTCCATGTTCTCAATACGGCTGATGCGGTTGTTGTAAAGAGTCACATCTTCCAGTTTGGTCAGATTGTCAAGACCTTCGATCACTTCAATGTTGTTGAATGACAGGTCTGCAACAGGAGTCACACAACTCTAAAGTTTTTACCCAGCTAAGTTCATCATAGTGTTGTCCATTGATGGATATCTGTACAAGTTTACAATTGTGTAGAATACCTCTGAGAACACACTTATTATACACTTTTACAATGGGGCAGAAAAGTAGATAGAAAACTAAATATTTCAGCTGCAATTTTCTGTTATACCTGATTTCTTCAAATCACTGCAGCAAAACTGTTGTTTTCCTTGATGATTACATATGTGAGACACATACATATCATGACCCACAGGTGCAATATGTGAAAGTTATATACTATACTCTGCATACACATGAACAGCATTAGTTCTGGGCATCAATTTGACTCGTGCTATTTGCCAGGCAAGGCGGTTTTTGGTTGTGAAGGGTAATAATTAACCTAAAATTCTAGCATGCAAACTGCTGCAAAAAAGTAACATTTTCTTGAAGGAAAATGAACACGCTATCAATTTCTGAAAGTTTGAAGCTTACTTAGCAGACTGGTTAGCAATGAGTGAACCGTAATCTTGAGAAAAATATATTTCATACACTTTCTGAATATGTTATAGATTGTTAGTAAGAGCAGCTGACATGAATCCAGAAAATATATGAAAACTAAAAACTAAATATATTGCTGTGCCTTATATGTACATAGAGTCATGAATTGTAATCCAAACTTCTGGAATTCTTCACATTTTCAGCTCATCGTTCATGCACATTTTCTTAGTAAATGCAGTAGCAATGTGGTAAGCAGATAATTTCTTTTAGTTTAGTTTTTTTTCAAGAAATAGAAATCACACACACACACACACACACACACACACACGTCTGCCAGTGCCATGCCCAATCACTTCATGCTCACTTTCAGACAACATCACTGTTTAACAGTGACCTAGTTGGCACACAGTGCAGGGGAGAGGGTGAGTACAGTTCAGATTTTTGCCTGCAGGCAATAGCAATTGCTGATCCCCCTTCTTTGATCAACGCCAACATGATTTTCAAAAAACCACACTTCTCCAGTGATTCATTAAGTGTGCAACATTGATCCACTCCCTTCATCAGACACTTCCTCCCTGCCCTGAATAATGGGACTGGTTGTCTTTGAGGTCAATTCTGGGTCAGCCACAGAGCTATTCTTGGCTTCCTGTCTGCTCTCTCTCTCTCTCCTTTTATTTCAACATTTATCTCTACCCCCACCCTCCACCATCTCTGCACATCATCACTTTCATTCATGTCAAGTAAACCATGTGACACTTAGCATCAAGTATAAAAGGCATTGTTTTCAATGACTTGTAAAGCTTGTGCAACATTTTGGGTGACAAAATCACAAAGGGTGTTTGCAACACGCTGCTGTTTCCAGCCACTAGAGCCAGTTTGTGTTTCATCGTCTGCCATCTTGAAATTTTATGAGAGGGGTACTGACAAAAATAATGAGTAATTACCATACAGAGTGTGATTGGCTGTTGCTCCTCACGGATAATGAAAGTAGAAATATCAAGCCTTCCGATGGGTGGTTTTTCGGACACATCAAATTTAAAATGTAACTGAAAAATCATGAAATGAAGCAGACGTATATATATGTCAGAAGGCAAATAGCAGCACATATTTATGACATACACACACACACACACACACACACACACACACACATCATGGGGTGTTGAAAAGGTTAACTCAAGGCAGAAATGAGAGTGGCAGAGGTTTGGTACAGAAACTCATACAAAACCCACCTGCCTCACATACGCTTGATTAAATTCCTCTTATGATGCCACACACTGGTAGAATTTACACCCAGACACACTCTCACATGCACACATACACTAAAAAAATCATAATCTTGATTACCAAGCCAGACAAGATTCACCAGCATGTCAATGCCTTCGATTTTTTCAATGATGTTGTTGTCCAGCTGCAGCTTGGTCAAGTTGATGAATTCCCAGAGTCCATCAATCTTGAGTATGTCTGTCATCACATAAATAATTTGTATGTCTCAAAATGCATTGGATATTGAAGACATTCATGTTTTCTGTACTCTAAAGATCAAACTTGAAAAATGTGATTGAACTGCAGTCAATCTACATGCATTCCACACCATAATTTTTTTTAGTTTTATGCAGTTCTTGAATGGACAAAGGAACATTCTTTTTTTTCAAAAGACTACAGCAGGAAACCAAAAGATATTTTTCATAAGTATTCTAAAAAAAAAAGAAAAAAAAGAGCTAAAATTGACAAAATTGTTCTAATGCATAAATGAAAGGGTGATATTTCCTGATCTTGTCATTTCCATGAACATATTCATATCAATGGACATGCCTTTCATACACAACAACAACAACAACAACAACAACACACACACACACACACACACACACACACACACACACACACACACATACAAAATCTTTTTAAACAATGAAAACATATTAAAAAATATATACAATGGACCATAAGTAAATCAGGCCTGGTATCAAGTTTGAATAATTGCATATGCACTAATGATGGTATCTAGCACAATGCAGTAACAACACATTGCATAACAAGGATCTGCAAGAGCAGTAAATTATACATGATGATACAAGCTAGTATTTTGGGATTAATGTCAGATTATGTAATTATTCTTCTTGTTCCATAAAGCTTTCTTTCCCCATAGAAATCATATCTTACTCTTAAAATCCAGTCTGAGAGATGAAACATCTCCGAAGTCCATGCCCTCTGTTTTTGCAATTTTCCCAGCTTCTTCCTTTGGGCCTTGTTCTTCAACTGCTCGCATCAGCATCTCCTCGTCAATGACTGACGGCTCCACTGTATCGTATAGGCGACTCATTGTGGAAGCCTTTGGAAGATGTCAGCATATACCTATAAAATATGAGTGAGTCAATGACTGACGGCTCCACTGTATCGTATAGGCGACTCATTGTGGAAGCCTTTGGAAGATGTCAGCACATATACCTATAAAATATGAGTGAAATAAAAAAAAAATCTTGTTCATATCTGAGTAATTTACAGAATGAGAAATGCTTTGTATACTGAAGACAGTGATTCAAAAAGTCAGAGAAAGGGAGATGGAGAGATTGAGAGAAACTGAAATTGAAACTGAAACCTTTTTTTTTCTTGAGCAAAAAGGAATAAGCACTTATTGGCCTGTCTTCATCTTATCCTCATGAAAAAATCTACAAATTAGTCTATGGGATACAAGAAAACAAGTAAATACACACACATCACATGGCAACATCAACAACAATAAAAACAAAAAAGAACATTGAAAATGCACAACCCTCCAGAGAAACATACTACATGCAGGGTTGAATAACGGAGAGAGACAGAAGAAAGAAAGAAAAGAAGGAAGATACTGTAAAGGAAAAAGAGAGAGAGGGGAGGTGAGATGGGGTTAAGAGAGAGAGTGGGTGGGGTGGGGGGGGGAGTGGGGGAGAGAAGGGGAGGTACTGAGAGCGAGTGACAGACAGACAGACACAGAGACATGGACATTGAGATTACATCACAGACCCAGATATAGAGGAAGAAATAGGGGCAGATGGAGAACAAATGAATGAATGTATCATTACTGGCCAAAGACATCATTGCATTAGGATACTGGAGAGGAAGGCGTAATGACAATAACATTTCATTGGTGTTTGGATGGATATTCATAACTGATCTAAAACACTCAAATTGCATGCATTAACAAATGATTACATGACATACATACATACATATATATATATATATATATATATATATGTGTGTGTGTGTGTGTGTGTGTGTGTGGCGAGAGAGAGAGAGAGAGAGAGAGAGAGAGAGAGAGAGAGAGAGAGAGAGAGAGAGAAGGGGGAAGTAAAAAACAAAAAACAAAACAAAAAAACAACAACAAAAAACCAACAAAAACAAAACTACAAAACAAAACAAAAAACAACACACACACACAGAATGAATATCCATCTTATTGTTACTCATACTTAGAAGTGACAGGTAAATAATTAATTCTGATAAAATATAAATCATACCTATATTTGATTGCTGTCTTTTGTCTGCCAGTCCTGTCTTAAAACCAGTCACCACACACATAACTAAATCCTGACCAGCACAGTGCTACAATATCACAGAATAAATTAATTCTAACAGCAAATCACACACACACACACACACACACACACACACACACACACGCACGCACGCACATGCTTTCTCTTAAGAGTGTAAAGTCAGCCTTTGATACATGAGAACCAATATATTAGTTCTCTTTATGTTGTACGATAAGTTATTATCATATTGCCTGAAAAGAAATCATCTGCGAATGTATGCTGTCTGTGGAAGAAGAGGAACGTACGTTACCAGTGAGCATCCCCAATATGCCCCTCTACCCCTGTTATCACCGTGAATCTTCTCATCCGACCAAACAGCCGACCGAGGAAATGTCTCCTATTATTTGTTTGCCACACGCGGTACATGCCGTGCCACACATTACCTCAAATTCCGTCCAGGTTTTGTTGACTGAAGATTGAGTTCTGTTGTTTACAAACTCCTCTCCAGCAGACGGAAACACCAAGCTTCCAAGATGGCGAGCGTTGCTATGGGAAAGCCGTATATCCGGTTCCTTTATCAATTTTTGTAAGATTTATTTTAATATTATTTTTTTATATATCAATAACTAGAAATAATAATGATAATAATGCTGAGCAATATATAGTATAAATATTGAATTGCGAACATTCGGATGTGACGTAATCACTTCTGGAAAAACAAGCTTGAAAATGGCCGCACTGTTCGGGCACGGAAATCCTCTTACCACTCCAGTTGGACAACTTATTGGTATGCAACAGCTTTTGAACTTGTGCTTGTGTTAGAATTTTGTGTGTGTAAGGTTTAGAAATCCCATTAAATTTCCAAACCATTCACTTTATTTGTCTTCCAAATAATCATGACATCGTCATGTGATCAAATCAATGATTGAACTAACGTAACAACAAACAAGAACAATTTTTTTTAAGTCAATAGAGTATGGTTGTCTGTCTCTGTCTCTCTCTCTGTGTAGGGGAGCGGTGATGGGAGCAGGAGGTGGGTTGGGGTGGGGGAGCACTACACATTATTCAATAATTTACAATGGCAGAAACCTGATGTTCTCAGTTCAACTTCCAGACATTTGACTCGTATTTATATCCAGGGTCAGTATGTTGACATTTTTGACGCTCGGCACAAATTATGTAGGTCAACTTTATGCGTATTCGTTAATACAGCACCAACCCATTACTATGTTTTGCAGTATATATAATGGCCATTGTGCTATTGTATTAATTCACACTCACTCATTCACACACAAACACACACACACACACACACACACACACGCACGGAATGACAGAGTTCAGTTACTTCATGTTCGAGGAAGTGTCATTGGTGTGAAATTGCCCTTACCACACCACAGGTGCAATGTCATGTGGTACAAATGTGTGTGTGTTGGGGTGCAGGTGGGGGCAGACTTTGTGCATATGTTTGTTGTGTAATGATTACATGGGTGCAACTCTTCCATCCTGAGACAGATTTCTGTTATTAGGTTTTTGTCATAAAGTGATAAACAGAACATCTGTTTTCTGGGGAAAAAACAACAACAAAAAAGCGCCTATCCTGGTAATGGTATCCGTTTATGTTAGGTAATCGATGGCCAGTGAGACCTGTCTGTAGTCAGTGCAAGAGAGCAACATACTGAATGGCTGTGCCCACCTTTCTCCCTTCCCAACCTTCCTCCATCTCCATCTCATTCTCATCCTTCCACTCCCACTAGCAGAGCTGTCAAAATGTTTGCAGCCCTATCCCAGTCCCCTCACCACCCTCCCTCTCCCTCCTGTACTTTGACTGCTATCTCTCTCCCTCTCTCTCTCCCTGCCACTGTCTTTCTTCCCAAGTCTCTGTCTCTCTCCCTATCTCTGTCTGCCTCTCTCCTCTCACTCCCCCTCATCTCAGTGTTAAGGTCCTGTGTGCTGATAAAAAGGAAACCTCCAATCTGTAGAATCATATTCATAACTGAAATTAAGTCAGCACAAACATGACCTCAATTTTTCTCCTTTCCTTCTCATACCCTCATTAGACTACACCCCTCACTCACTCCTCTTGCTTCCCTTCACCAGACACTGCCTGCTGTTTGCATACTACATTACTAGCTTCTTTTCCCCTCCCTACCCCCCATCCCCCACCCCCCAACCCCCCTTTTAGTAATGTTCAGAAACAGTTCAGACAGACTGCATGTACACGTTATACATTATGCAGCATTGTGGGCTGGTTGGCCTTTGGGAACCATCCCAACGCTGACTGTCCTGAAACCCACTTGGCCGAGAGAGTGGGATGTAACTTGGGCAAGACACTCCACTATAATCAAATTCTAGCCCAAATAGTCAGACCAGCAGTTGCCTCCTCTGCTGTTTTGATGGTCATAGTCGGACACGACTGACTATCATAAAAATGGGTATTACATTTACAGAAGGATTGTGTATTGATCATTGTATTTTATGTGTGTACTTTCAGAGCGTGCCACAGATGGAGCTCAACCCACAGAAAACTGGGGACTATTTATGGAAGTGTGTGACCTCATCAATGAGACAGATGAGGGGTGAGTTATTTATTTAGTTGTGTTAGCGCTTAGTTTTTGTAATGCTGTTTCTGTTTCTACAAAACTGTTGATTTGGCTAAATTTGCTGAGTTATATACACCTTGTTTTTGATTTGGTGAGATACGTGGATTATTGATTATGTGAAAATGGTAATGATGACAGTAATTTGATGCATTCAGTGATAATTAACAGATCTGCACACTGCTTTTATGAACTTGTATTTGACATAAATTACATATCTGGAATCACATATATTTGAGACAGGAACAAGAAAACAACAAGAATATTAAAAATTATTCAGCTCCTTAGAATCAAGAAAATTGCACTTTGAACAGTGTCCTTTTTTCTGAATTTTGAAAATATTACAAACAATCTGCAACTGTGTACTTGTTTTTCATAGACAGCAACACTTAGGACCAGATTATCAGCTCATGTGTGTGGAGGAGATGTAATTTGACATCATATAGAATGCCAGTTAGTCAGCACTGTGCATTTTGGTCATTTTCATGGTATTTGATAGCAGAAGCTTTTATCATCAGCAGTCATAGCTGATGGTTGTTGATGATGAAATGGTCATGATAATGACAACAGTGGTGACTGGTGGTGATTATGGTGGATGAAGATAGATGATCATTGCACTGTGTTTTACTAGTGAGTAAGGTTGTTTGATTTTGATACATGTAATCATGCATACTGTAAATTACAGTGCAATGAACTCTGCAGAATAAGTATTACACAGTGATATAACTATAAGATCTATATATTGAAGTTTTTAAGTTCAACTGTCAATAGGAAAAATGTCTCAAAAGATCAAGTATTTTGTTTAAAGTGTCCTGTTTCTCATGGTGTGGAGAGAACAAATTATGACATTAAGATTAACTTGATCTACTGTCACCTGTAAAGATGTCAACCCGTATTTGAGTATTTGCAAGGAAGTATTAAGTTCCTTGACCATTTTGCGTTACTCATGTACCATCAGAATAACTTTCAGGAATAAAAGTATTTGTTCTATTTCAGTCCAAAAGATGCCTGCAAAGCCTTCAAAAAGCGACTTTCTCAGAATGTGGGCAAGAACTTCACTGCAGTCATGTATACGCTAACTGTAAGTAAATGTGCAGTAACGTAGCACCCTTTTACTTAGGATTATGTTTAATGTGTGTGGATGTATTATATGCCAATGCATTTATGTGCATTTACATATTTATGCACAGGCACACACGCATTTACGTACATACACACATCTCAGTAATGATTGTGGTAATTGCATTTTTGTGCACAAAAGTGGAAATACATTCAACTATTGTTAGAGTGTGGGAATGAACCCACTGGAGAAGTCAGCTGTTCGGGAAACTGGAGAGCACCCATCACTGTAAAGATTTGTTGTGGTCACAGCCCTGAGATGGCCTAAGTGGCTGGCTGGGCTATAAACATAAAAATTTTAAATAAGATATTTTATTTACAGTTTTGAGAAGATTTTTTTTTTTTTTTTTTTTGTTGTTGTTGTTGTTGTTGAAACGTGGTAACAGCCCTGAGATGGCCTAAACGGTCGGCTGGGCTCTAAACAACATGAATTGAATTGAATTGAGCACCCATCATTCTATATACATGTGTGAAAACACAAACAACAGTTTGTTCAACAACAGCTCATGAAATCATGCTGCGTTAAAAAAAAAAGTTCTACAGAGTACACACTTACTTTCGCACCCTTTTCTCTCTCTCACTCAACAGCACAACTCATTTTTGCTTCATATTTTAATAGATTATGTACTCATATAAAGTTGTGCAGACTCGCATACATACTTGCAAAACACACAAGTACTCAAACACAAAGGCATACACAAACACACTGCCATGTATACTGTCAACTACCTTGTAAGCAACTGCCTCTTTGCACAAATTTCACCGTCAAGTTATGGGTGGGCATTTAATAGGTACTTTACCCTTTGTGGGAGCCCATTCCCTTTCTTAACTTCACCATACAGTACGGGCTGGGCATTTACAATATGCATGACTAGTATCTCCTTAAAGTGGTGATATTTGTAGGAAATTGTTCAAATATGCAACGGATGTTTCTGTTCCAAAGTCTCCTCTCTCTGTGTCTCTGTCTCGCTCACCATTCATTCATCCTTCTTTCGGTCTGTTCCTCACCCCACTGCCGTCTCCCTCCTTCTCACACACGTACAGTCATTTGTGTTTGAGAGAGAGAGAGAGAGGGGGGGGGGGGAGGAAGTGATAACCAAATATGCTTGCTTCTGAAACAAGATACTGTGTCATTGACTAGCGTAATACTCTCACTTGGTTTTTCAATGGCACAACAACATTTTGTGCAGGAGTTTTGTTCTTTATCTTTAGTTATAGATTTGCTCTGCTTTATTAAGATCACAAATGGCAAACTAAATCATACTCTCACTTGGTTTTTCAATGGCACAACAACATTTTGTGCAGGAGTTTTGTTCTTTATCTTTAGTTATAGATTTGCTCTGCTTTATTAAGATCACAAATGGCAAACTAAATCATCATTAGTTCATGATAATTCTATTTTTTCTTTTCAAAGCAGGGATTGGGTGTTTACAAGGTATTTAAATTTTGGCTTTTTTTTTTTTTTTTTACATCAATTATGGGATGGGTGTTTACTAGGTACTGGGCATTTACAAGGTAGTTAACAGTACTTACACAAACACACACAAGCTGACACTGTATAAAACTGCTTTCAACAGGTGTTCTAATCTTGTATTTACTTTTTATGAGCATGCAAATTTTACAATATAAAAATTATGGATTGATTTTACTTACAGCTTCATTATAGCTCACATTTTCTTCACATGCTCACATTGTAAATGAGTTTAAAATTCACAGCTGTCTCAGGAATGTTAAAGTATTATTGTGCATAAAATTCCTTCAGTAATTACCTGCAGTGTATGTCATTATGTGTATTTTTTTCTTTGCCAGTGTTTAGAGACCTGCGTGAAGAACTGTGGTCGTCGGTTTCACCTCAATGTGGCCACCAAAGACTTCTTGCAGGAGCTGGTGAAGGTGCTCGGACCCAAACATGACCCACCACAAACTGTTCAAGAAAAAGTGTTGCAAATGATCCAGGTAATTCACGTACAATTTGTGTCTTCTCTTGGTTCACACTCTCACCCTTCTTGCTCCGCTTTTCTTCAGCCATTCCCCAGTAATGTAGGAATGATGAGTAGGGAATGAACTCTTTGATTAAACTTCAAAAAATGCTTTCCATTTGCCATTGCTTTTTAAGAGAAGTTTGAAATATTGATTTTGAACCTGGATTGCAAAAAATCTCTAAAATTAATTGAAAAATATAATTCAGTCTATGACTAACCTCTTCATGTATTTATTTTGTGTATGAATTAACAAATTATCTTTGTTGATTTAGATTCTAATTTTTTTGTTTATATAAGAATATTTAAGAATTGTTTTTATTTATGTTCTCAATATATGAGTTATATAGTACATTTAAAAGTGTATTAGATTTTGTGATGCAAGAATGGAGAGAAGGTTAGCACTCCTCTTGACAAGGTTGAATGGGGCCCCTTGTGGCCTTTACAACAAGCTATGGCATGTAACCCTGTACTTTGGGGTTACACCAGTTCTGTTTTTTCATTCACTCATTATATATAATGAACCTTGTCATTGTCAGTAAGTCTGTTGTTTTTGGATTCCAGAATTTATGTGAACAGGGTTTTAGCCTTAATACGGTCTGATTTTATCAGTGGAAGAGAGTCGTGTATGTATACAAATCTTTCTTGAAGGGACAGAGATATTGATGAGAAAACAGCAGAAAAATGGTCATCTTTTACAAGGAAGACAGTAAACTCCAAACATTTTGTGTGGCCAACCATCCATAAAATGAAAAATCCAGAAAAAAAGAAAAGAAAAAAAAGATGTCTCATTTGCATTATGTCTTCTTTTTTTAGTTTGAAAGAAAAGAAAATGTATATATGGGGAAAAAAATTCTGTTTGGATTGAGAATGTTAGTAGAATTTTCATTTTACAATTCATTGATGTTTCCATGTTTGTTTTTCAGACATGGGCTGATGCATTTCGAGGTGTTCCTGAGCTGAAGGAGGTTGAGAAGACATACCAGGAGTTGAAATCCAAGGGCATTGAGTTCCCCATGACTGACCTGGACAATATGGCTCCCATCCACACACCAGCCAGGGTTGGTACTTCTCTACAATCTGCATGTTTTGTGGAATTCAAAGAAAACAAAACAGAGCAGATTTAGATTAATGAATAATGAATAATGAATAAAAAAAAAAAAAAAGCTTCCATTTTGAAACATGAATGATGAGAGTGGCATTTTCCATATATTTATTAAAATCCCCAAGTATGGTACTTTTTACTTACAAGTGACAATCTAGAATTATAAGCAGATTTATTGACATTATTATTGTTTAAAATTTCTGTGGTGGTTTATTTGTGTTTTCAGTGTCCATACACAAGGCTAATATCAGAAACTTCATTGAAACAGTAAAAGTAATCAAGTATCCCTAGGTTATCTGGAGACAGGGAAGAGGGTGTGGCAGGCAGAAAATTTACAGCTAAACTGAGGAAAAGAAAGAAATTCAAAACATTTTTTCCAACTTTTAAGATGTTGATGGATGTTTCATTTGCAGAGTGTTCCTTATCGTCCTTCTGAAAGGCTAGCAGCTGACCCGGCAGTAAGTGAGCTACCAGTGCCTGGTTTCATAGCAACATCTGTCATGCGTCTAATGGACTAACTGCACTGTTGCTCACCGTACTAATTCCTCTTTATGGATAGTTACCAACTAATCTTTCTGACACTTACTTTTCCTCTTAAACATGGTGTGTGTATACTAATTACAAAAGTAATTTCATTCTTAATCTCCAGCGGAACTGCAGTAACTTGCATGATTTATGAATGAGACTTGTTTGTACAGGTATGAAAAAGTAGTTTTCTTTATTCAAACAGTATCAGAATATTGTTTGTCATTATTAACTGTGATACATACATACACACCCACCTTGTATGAAACTCGACAAGATGATGGCGAGTCAGGAAGCTCACATTTAATCATTAAACTTTTATATTTATTTGAGAGATAATGCAGGTATTTATATATATTTTTTTTAAGAGACATTGCAGGTGTCAACTTAATTGCTTATTATTGCACAATGAATTAATCAAGCAGTTAGAATTTTGAAGAGGAATGAAAGAAACAAAAAAAAATTTGAATGTTGTCAAAATTACAAATAAATCCTGAGAAGAACAAAAAGTACTAGAACAGTGCTCATGTTGACACAAAATTTATGAGGCAGTTGTTTTCCCAACTTCTTGACATGGTTTCTTTTGTAATAAGATTTCTGCTCTTCTGACATCTTGTCAGGGGTCAAGTTCCTAGAGCTCTTCTTTTCCTGTGTCCCTGCCTGCATTGTATGTAGCTTGCATATTTCCAAATTCCTGACTACTGGTCATTATATCCTGCCTGTTTCATGAGTCTGGCTGTTGCTCACATCATTATGACTGATGCTTGTCTGCCGGTTAATCTTATTCAGCATTATGCATCATTCTTTTAAAGATAGGAGCATGGGAATCTTCCATTCTGTATTGCCTTTGTTTTTAGGGGTTATGTCCCTTCGAATGGCTGGTGTTTCTAAAGTGTCTTCATTTGGAACCTCAGCAGCCACAAGCAATGTAAACACATTTAATTACACATACTTAACCATGACCCAACTAGTGCAGACTCCGGCAGGGGTCTGACATTCCTGTCCTGTGCAAACTACTATCCGCCTATGCGGAGAAAACGAAAGTACTACGGCCGATAACCTCCCGGAAGTAGGTAACCTCCCCTTTGTCCCCCTGGCTAGCGCCCTCTTTTTCTGGCAGCCATCATGACTCCTGTTCCTGTGCTCTCCATACGGCTAAGTTTTTTTTTTTTGTATTTTGTCTGTCTGTCTGTCGATTCTCTGGCATTCTTGTTTGTTGTCAAATTATGTCTCCAACCAGGTCACATAATTATGTAGCTCGATTGGGCATTTACAGTGTTAGCTCTCTCTTGTAGTTTTCAGGCACCAAGTGGTCAGTGACTACAGTAACAGTCCAAATGAATGTATAAGAACCTTTGGAATGTGTTCATCTATTTATTTATTCATTTATTTAAAGTTCAGTGTTGAATATCAGACTTTGACTGCATAAACATTTCAGAGTCTGCACTGAATAGAAGTTGGAGGGTCCCAGAACTGCTGTGCTGGAATTTCATAGGTTCAGTTGTGACACAAATTTGTTTCTTCACTAGATATGATTTACTATGTCAGTCTTTCAATATTTTTTTGACAGTTCCTTGAATGCATGGCATTCAGTCGTTAGCAAAAATGAAAAGTAATTTCTACTGGAAATTAGTTTATGTCCATGTTCCCTGTCAGTTACCATGTAAGATTCCATGAGAGATAACATCATCATGTAAAGGCTTTTGCATCAGCTCTGCTTGTCACCACAGTCATGAGCATTGTAAGAAAACACACACCTTCTGCAGTGTTGTCTGTTTCTCTGCTGTTTACTGCTGTCTCCTTCCCTCTGCAGCCTTTGGGGTACATTCTGACAGGGATGTAACTGCTTCTCTTTTTCTGTGCATGATTTGTATGATATTCCTGATGAAACATTTTCCTCCTTTATTCTTGGCATCCATGATTAACTTCTAACACTATATCAGAGGTATCCTCTTAACATGCATTCATTGATTGTATACTTTCTCTAGTTTCAGTCTTTGAAATTCATTATTGATCATTCTCAATAGTATGTAAGTTACAGGGTTTTAGTGTGTGTGATTGAGTGTGTGTGTGTGTGTGTGTGTGTGTGTGTGTGCGCAGAAGAATGTTATATGTAAACATTGTAATTGACATGGTCATGAAAAAATATATAAGTAAACCATGTGAGATTTTTAAATGATTGGAAAAAAAGATAGGTTTATTGTAAAATAAAAAAAACCCGCCCTTGTCTTGATCCATTGCCACAATCATGAAAATACCATTAATGAAGATAAAATGGCAGATAATTGATGAAAATGTAACTACAGTCCTCAACAGAGAAAAGCATGTTTTTCCCAGCCAACTTTACCTATGCACTTGATTATACAATGAATGGGTGACAACTGCTAAAGAATAGTTTTATGACAGCAAATCAACAAACATTTGATCAAGAATGGATCAAAAGAAAGTTCAGGCTCATGGCTTACAGGCTTTGAGATGTTACACTGAGCTAAGAGGTGAACATTCTGAATAAGTACCTACTTGATGTTCACACTCCCTTCCCCATTTTGTGTCTAAGAATCTGTATTCATACGCCTGTAGTAACATGCACAGAATGTGCACTTTCTTCTTTCTCATTCATGTGTGTGTTGGGTTGGAGGAATAGTTTATTCTGATTTTTATTTTTTATTCTTGTTTTGGTTGATATTGTCTTGCTTTGGAATACCAGATATAGACTGACTGGTTCAAATGTTTATGTTTTTCCTTTCAGTCTGCTCCCCGACCTCCTCAGCTGCAGCAGGCTGCAGGGATGCCTCGCAGTGCAGCGCCAACAGGTCCCCCACCCCCCGTTCCAGGCATGCCCGCGGCAGGCACCCCCACCTACCCGGTCAGCCTGACCCAGGAGCAGCGCACCAAGCTGAGTCGAGAGCTGGAGGTAGTGCAGGGCAACGTGCGGGTGATGAGCGAGATGCTCACGGAGCTGTCCCCCTCCAATGTGGACGTGTCCGACTGGGAGCTGCTGCAGGTGAGTGGGTAGTTTTGAACCTGGGCGTTTTTTGTTGTTGCTGTCTGTTTCTCCTGTACTTCAGTTTTGTCAGTGTGTTTGGTCCATGACTTCCATTATGTGCGGTTTTGTTGAATTTGTTTCTATGTTGTTACTGTCATTGAAGATACTTCAACAGTCTTTTTTTTTTGTGAGTGTGTTTTTTCTGTTGGAAAAATTTGACTGTTTTGATCTGAGGATAGTGATATAATGCAGCTCAACTTTGAGGTGAAGGTATGTTTGTTTTGTTTTGATTTTTTTCTAGTTTTCATTTTTTAGCATTTCTTTCAGGATGAGCTTGATATCACTTCAAAGTTGCTGAGAGAATATTTTGTTTAGGAAGATCACAAGTGCAGTATCTTCAGTTTTTCTCTCTCCCCCCCCCCCCCCCCCATCCCCCACCCCTCCCAGTAATTTTAGTCTTGTATGGGTTAGTATTAGAAGCACAAAAAAATCAAAAGAATTGAATATATGATGCTGTGTGGATGTTTTGAACCAGGAACTCAACAGAACATGCCGACAGATGCAGCAAAGAATTCGGGAGCTTTTGGGGGAGGTGGCCAATGAGGATGTGACAAGTGAGTTTATTTCTGTAATGTTTGAAGGGTGCATCACCCATGCTTTGTTTAGTGTTGTCATATTTCACTTTTGCTGCAGAGGGAGTGTTTTACACTTTGACACTAATCATCCCTGGTGCATATGCATCTTGTATTCTTGCACTGAGTTCTCCGAATTTCCTTCAGGATGCTAAACCAGGTACTCAAGATGCTAAAGATATCCTTATTACAGTTGATTAGAAAAAAAGATCTTCCAAAAGAATTGGCTTATGTTTTGAGAAGCTTTTTACTATAATAGAGATGGAGGACCGGTTGTTTTTAAAAAAAAATTATGAATATCTTTAAAAACAAATAATTGGCTTGAGATGAAAATGAAATACATTTTCTGCATATCTGAACAATTGAAAACCATAGCAGCAGTGTTTGTTGAAAATTGAAAATTTATTTGTCCAAGAAGCCTAAGAACAACATACAAGCAGGCAATCCACCTTCATGAAGTTTTAAGGATTCCAGACATAATTGGGAGGATACAAGTTTGAGTCCTACTTTGGGTAGAATTTTTCTGCTTTTGGTCATCTGCTATCCACAGTTGTGCGTGCTACAGGCTTAAATGGAAAAGCTGGGATCACACACTCTGGAGTGGGATGCTTACTCAGTCTGTCTGCACAACACAGCAATTATTGTCATCAGTAGGTGGATTACTAGGTGGTGTCCTGCTTATGTTGATACAGAAGAAGCACCACTGAACTCAACTGGAGTTGGGAGTTATGCCTCAGAAATAAGGCAACAAAAATAAAACAAAATATTAAGCTGTAAATGCTGTAATAGTATGTTTTATTTTTGTTATCTTCTGAAGAATACAATTATGGAACGTTGAATGAGATCAGAATCACATGTACTACTGTTTTTCCTTATTTTGTTCATTCATATAGATTTGCTGTACATGTTACAGATGAATTGTTGCGGGTGAATGATGACCTAAACAACGTGTTTCTTCGGTATGAGCGTTTTGAGCGTTACGTTTCGGGTCAGAGTGTCCCTGAAGTAACAGAGCCATCTCCAGCTTCTGATCAGCTTCCTCCATCGTATGACCAGGTACCCATATCCATCAAGATGTGTGCAATTATTCTGAAAAAAAACCCACCACCATCATCATCATGCTTATTGTCATTTGAAGGACTGAGGGTATTGTGACTTTTTGCTTGTTTAATCACTTTTGAATTTTATGGTTTTTATTATTAAATGAAATGAATTATTAAGAAATGAATAAAATCTTTCACTCCTCCGTCAGCCATTTCACAAATGAAGTTCAGCATAGTATGGGAATTTTCAGTATTGTAAATATATACGGCAGACTGTTGGGAAAATGATACACACTTATTTCTGTACATTCACTCACACCCTCTCTCCCCCACCCTCCCACACTCCCCACAACACACATGCACATGCACACTGCATCATACAGACACATGCACACAGGTGAAGATTGAAATAGTTTGTTGCTTTATTTTGAGGTGAATTTTCAGACTGCAGTGGAATACTCGTTTTGTTAGTGTCACAAGAGTAATGAGATGCTGTAGGAAGATACCACCTCAGTCTGTCTGTCTGTGTCTGCCTCCTATCTTTTTTCCCCTCTGCAAACCAGTTGTTTTGATGTATTAAGTTTGCAACAGTGTTAGCACCGTGTCATAGCGAAGTTACTGGACCTGCTAATAAACCTGTCTGTAATTGTAACCATCATCTGTAATTAACCATATACCCCATAATCACCCAAAAACATAATCATTCGAGCTTGTAAATATTGCATGTGAAGAAACAATCATTTTTTAACCAGTAGCCTGCATGGGTTGGAGAAAGAGTTCATTTATTTTCCTCTCCTGTAGGTTTGCACTGCAAAAGATGAGGGCACCAGGGTATGTTGGCCCTTCTCAGTTGTCTTTATTCAAGATCAGACCTGTAGAAATGTTTTTATTTAACCTCTTTTTGTTCTTCCACTCTTTTTTTTTTCTCTCCTCCACCTCTTTATGTGTTTAGCAAGGAAGCCTTCATGATAATCCTGTGGCGTGTTTGTGTGAGCGTATGTGTGTATGGATGTGTGTAGGGGTGCGTGCACATTTGGGTTCTTGCTTGTATACCAGCATTGCAAATTGTAATTTCAGTATTTTCTTTGAGAATTACAGCTACCATCTGCACCATAATTAGCTAGATGATGGCATAGATATGGTTTGGCCAGTTACCTTGTTTTGACAAACTCTTTTGCAAAGATTAGTCATTGAGCCACAGTCATTGTCTTAGCAGTCTTTTTCCTTTCAGTATTTAGTTTTGTCCAAGGAGCCTTTTGAGCTACAGGTGGGTAGTCTGGTAAATTTACAACCAGTGGACAAAAATAATTTTTTTTCCTGTGTAACTGCAACAGTGATTAATATGATACATAGGGTGAGGTGATCTAATTCCGACCGATTTTTCATGGATCTAATCTCGACCACTTTACACAGTCACTTTCTTCCCATGATAAGCAATGCTGATAATTCACGGCAGCAGCCCAGGAAATCCTTGTTCAGTTTGCCAGCGAAATAAACCGATCATTTTGACAAATGATAACATCACGGGAACAGGATGGGGATGAATCGTGGCGCGAAAAGCGCCCCATGTGTGTGCGACTTACCTGATGACAGTTTTGGCGCCAAATCGCTGTGACGTCAGTGAACTGGATTGGCAAGTGTCATGTTACCATATTAGACACAGTTGATTCGCAGGTTTTGTCTCACATACCTATGAATAGAACATGAGTCTGGGAAGTGATTACATTATATTTCAGCTGGTTTCAAGGCTATTTTTGTTCAGGCTGTGACAGACAAAATCGGTCGAGGTTAGATCCATTATTTTAGTTGGTAGATCTAATCCTGACCAGTTCAAATGTGATGTGGACTTTATTTGTGTGTGTGCGTGTGTGTGTGTGTGTGTGTGTGTGTTTTGTTTCCAGTGAATATATACCCTTTCCTGGCCATATGTATACATACACACATATATACATTGGTATAGGGATCACACACACACACACACACACACACACATATATATATATATATATATATGTATATATATATGTATATGTGTGTATATATATGTGTGTATATATATATGTGTGTGTGTGTGTGTGATCCCAATACCAATTCTTACACACTGCACAACACACAATCACACGCACGCCAGCACGCACACACACGCACATTTACAACAGGGGAGTGGAACAATCTGCCTGACGGCAATATCACCTCAAATGGCTTCAGGCAAACGGTTCATAGCCAACACCACTTGATCCACTTCTGTGCGGAATCCCCACTAACCCCCTCCTTGTTGCAGTTACAGTCAATTTCAGCCCCAGCAACGTACATATCCAGATGCAGGTTCACATATTCAGAACTCTGGTCGGCATTAGATCAACATGGTCAGGGTTTAGATTAGGTTGGTCAGATTTAGATCAGGCACATCAGCCGTTCTTAACGGCTTCTAAAGAACTTAAAACAGGACACAGAAACATGATAGATATTCTACAGTCACGGTCTGTGAGCCAAACTGATATGCTGTCAGTTGACAGTAATACCTTGAGAACCACAATAAGTGACTAAATCGGTTGGGTTTAGATCCACCCAGTCGGATTTAGATCAAGCGCACCAACGTTTTTTAACGGCTTCTGCGGAACTAAAAATAGCACATAGAAACACGACACGCATTTTATTCAATCACAGACAGTCTGACAAAAGTTACTGATTGTGCAAATCAAATAGGTTTGCTGTTAGTCTACGGTAGTGCATTGAGAACCAAAGCAGGTGACTGACCCGTCGGAATTAGATTACTTTGTGGAATAAGTGGAATTAGATCTTCAAAGTGGTCTTTAGCAGCTGCTTCAAGTTTGAAAATTAAGAAGTGTTTTCTACTCATCATTGTGATAACACTGATTAAACAATGGCAGTGATGACACCTTTTGATTTAAACTGTGTTTGGATTATTACCTTTGTGTATGCACAGTCATTCAAATTTGTATGTGATGAGTAGATAATCAATAAACTGGATAAGTTCTGTACGCAAGTCTTCAACGCTTTGCCTCATATGTATGTGCTAGTGTATTGTTCAATAGACAGATCATATATGGCTGTATATGTATTTGCAAGAATTTTTTTTTTAAATAGTTATGGCTGCTGAAGAGACATTATGACCAGTTGCAATGAAAATTTGAGATGGGCCTGTTATCAAAGCGGAGACTGGTTTATTGTCCAATCTTAATGCATTGTAAAAATTGCAGTCAGTATGATAAAAATGGAGACTGTTGATACAGCTTGAGCACATTTTCTGCTGCTTTTATGTGTGCCTATTTTTGTCCATCCCGGTTGCTGTCCGTTGTTATCTTTGCCCAAAACAGACATTAGAAGTCTGGAAGTTATAAAGCAGTATCTGCAGGAAATTTGCTCAGAAACGGAGCTTTGAAAAAGGAATGGTGGGGATGTGACCTTCGTGACCTTGTCATGTGTGTTGACTCCAAGAGAATCTTTGAATTGGAGTGCAGGAGCTCACATCCACCCGTGGCTTCCTTTTTTTTTCGGTAATTGCTTCCTTGAGTGCTGTTCAGTGTATTCTGCCTCTCCCACAACTGCAGGTATACGCTTCCTGTTTCTGCTGGTGATACTAGAGTAGTTGTATGCAGATAGGTGATGATCTCACTCTGTGATTTTTTGTGTGTGTACTATTGGTGAGTTTTACTACTGCATGTCTAACATAAAGTCTTTGGTCATGTTTGGGTGATAGGCTTCCCAAAGTTTGTGGAAGAGAGAGAGAGAGAGAGAGAGTGTGTGTGTTTGAGTGAGTGAATGAGAGAAACTTCTGAGATCTGAAGGAAGAGAAGGGGGAGAATAAGGGTTTGTTAAAAGGTAAAAATTAAATTGACCCCACAAATATTGTAATGATACCAGGGATGAATAGGGTCAGACATATTTTGATTTGGTTAGTTGAAACAAAAACCCCAAAACAGAAATATATATATATATTTGTATTGAATAAGTATTGAATAAATGAGTACCCCTGAAAATGGAGAATGGCTGCCTACATAGCTGGCTGGAAACATTCATAAGATTGAAGTTCAGTTGTCCATACGAGTGAGACTGAATGTGGAGAAGTTACAGCCCACAAACTCAATAGAAGAAGAAAACATTTACATGAAGCTCATCGGTTTGGAAAAAAGAAACCACCATTTAATTACACATACTTAACCGTGACCCAACTAGTGCAGACTCCGGCAGGGGTCTGACATTCCTGTCCTGTGCAAACTACTATCCGCCTATGCGGAGCAGACGAAACTACGGCCGATAACCTCCCGGAAGTAGGTAACCTCCCCTTTGTCCCGCTGGTTATCGCCCTCTTTTTCCGGCAGCCATCATGACTCCTGTACCTGTGCTCTTCATACGGCTAAGTTTTTTCGTATTTTCTGTCTGTCTGTCGATTCTCTGGCGTTCTTGTTTGTGGTCAAATTATGTCTCCAACCAGGTCACATAATTATATAGCTCGATTGGGGAATCGTGCTAAAATTAAGGCGCGATCGCAATCGATTCGCTGACACTCTGGGCCCTCTACTACTGGCCCTCTAAACAACGCCAACCCGCCGCCTTCTCCACTTCCTCCGCTCCCTCCGGTCGACTCCAGACCTCCGCCACCTCCTCTGGTGACTTCTAGAGGTTTGTGGTCACACACTCAGGTCAGTGTTACCTTTCATGTCATTTTTATCGATCCGCGAACTCACTCGACGCGATCCGCGTTTTCTCGGCCCTGCCAGTCGGCAGTGTACGAGTCGATCTCCTCTATCTCTTTACCATACCCAAAGTTGCACCAATGGAATGGCCACAATCCCTTGGGGACAACAACAAAAAAAAAAAAAAAAAAAAAAAAAAAAAAAAAAAGAGAAGGCAGCTTGTCTTGGATCCGCACGTTAGACTGGGCCCTATGTGCGATGCGTCCGTGGTGGCGGCCGTGACATCGGATCACGCGACCCCCCACGCGGCTTGCCTCGACCGTCTCGGATCCAATAGCGACCGAGGCGTGTAGGGATGCCCTCCCCTGGTGTAGGGAGGAAGGTGGACCACTAGGGGACACGCTTGCCCATACGCGTGCATACCCCTCCTTGTCCGGATCACCCGATCCACCCGTCCTCCCCGCTTCCTGTTCTCCCTGCTTGCTGCGCTGGTGATGGCATATTGCCGTCAAAAGAGGGCGATAACCAGCGGGACAAAGGGGAGGTTACCTACTTCCGGGAGGTTATCGGCCGTAGTTTCGTCTGCTCCGCATAGGCGGATAGTAGTTTGCACAGGACAGGAATGTCAGACCCCTGCCGGAGTCTGCACTAGTTGGGTCACGGTAAGTATGTTATTTAAACGTAATTTTAGATAGAAAATTTCCTTTTTCCTTTAAACACACCCTCTTCATCAAATTCAGTGATTCTTGTGCAGTTTTGGTTATCTCCACACTTTCAGTCTCCATTACCATTTACACTGATCATAGCATTGTTCTTGATCACAAGGCACATCAGATGATCAGTGTTTATATTACAGCCCTTTATTTTCTTGTTAAAAAAACAAAGAAGAAAAACCGACCACCGTTACCAAAGAGAAAAGATCAAAGTGTAGGTTATCATCCACTCAGCTGTTGGTCACAACATTAAAAAAGTGGGGACAAAGTGCCACAGTTAATACCACTTTACCTGTTGGTTTGTGACAAAGTAAACAAAAAGTGCTGTGTGAAGGAGAGTATTAGTATTAAAAAGACTGGCAAGATGTGCCTATTATTTAATATCCAAGATTGAGCTTGAAATCTTCAAGAAAAAAAGTGCATTATGAAAATCTGATATCATGTACGTGTGTGTTTTAAATGTTTTTTTTCTTCTAGTTCTAACAAACTATTTATCTAATTAACTATTGAATAGACATGCCTGTTTAATATATATATTATCTATAATGACTTTTATGAGTTGAAGAAGAAATTTTTAATGAATGATATAATATTGTTATACTTTTTTCATGATTAATATAACATGTTATACTTCGTTAGTTGTGAAGCCATAGCCTTTTGCTTGCTTTATCAGATGTCTGAGTGAGTGTGCTGTTATATCCTTGCCAGCTTTTTATATGGAAAATTTAAATGGATGTTCTTTCAAACTTCCATCTAATTCCTTTTCCATGCCTATTGTCATGCATTTGCAGTGAAATGATAAATAAACCTAGTATCTTTGGTCATTATTGAATAAGAAATTTTTAACTTACATTTCTCTTAACAACCATTAAAACTGAAAAAAACCCATGTAACTAGCATTTGAAGAAACTTTTTAAAGCAGTCAATTTTGTGGTAATAATTTTGTAATGGTCAGGTGGTCCAAATTCTTTCACTGTACCTAGATATCATTCAGACCAGTACTTTTTCTTCGGTGCAGTACGATGACTCTTAATATCAGTTGTCAGATGGTTTTAGGGATTTGTTTTCATAGTTTGTGTGCATTTTATTCAGTTCTATTCAAAAGATGTCAGTGATAAATTTGTGTATGTTTTATTCAGTTTTATTCAAAAGACGTCAGTGATAAATGATTACTGGTTGCTTTAAAGGACACCACAGAGTACTTTTGGTGTTACTCTGCTTAACTTCAGCTACCGTCCAGAACTGCTTTTATTTTTGGTTCACACTTACAATGTCTGCTTGGAATATCACTTGAAAATCTGCTTGTCACATTTTTCATGCACAAAGACTATTCAGTGGACATTTCTTTTATTTGAAATCAAGTGCATATCAGGAATTATCAGAATGTACACAAAATCCATGAACAAGCACTTCCCCAGGTGTTTTTTGTGTGTGTGTGTGTTGTGGGAGATGTATTCATTTGTTGCTAGATGCTCTCATACTTCCTATAAATATACCCTTTACCATTTTATGGTAGATTTTGTGTTTGAAGATTATTTTTAGTGTCTGCTCACTCCCATTGTTTTAAAACTCGTCTTTTCTATTATGAGCTTGTGAAAGTTTTGACCAATGTGGCATGCATGCATTTCTGTGAGTCTGACCATGAAAGAAATGAATGGTTGCACTTGCACATTGAGACTGTCTTCCTATTAGTCATAGAATCACAACTGCTTGCACTATGCTAGCATCTTTGTTCCCAATACCCTTGTACACTTACACACACACACGCACACAGATTCTCAATTTCGTATACACATGGAAGCTCACACACACATGCATACTTGAATGCACACACACATGCGCACTTGAAAGCATGTGCAATCACAAGTGCACACTTGTAGTCATACACACGCACACCCAAACACCCACCCACTAACAAACATAAATTATGCAAACACACAAACCTCAGTTTACAAAATAAACTGCGCAGACATCAAAGTGCTTTTGAGTAAGGAGAGTGTGTACGCTTTCTTTCAGCTGCCGGCTCAGAGCAACCCTAATGTTGGAAACCTTATTGACCTTGACGAGCCAACTGTTACCTCCCAGATGGCAGGACTCAGTGAGTACACTGTGTTTTCATTGTGTGTGAGTGAGTGCTTCTGACCCCCAAACCCCCAACCCCTCCCCACACCCCCCTCTTGAGATGATACCTAGTATTTTGAGAAAAATCAATTTACATCTGTTATTCCAGTAATCCAGTACCTTTTGTGAATGACATGTCCCATTTTGTTACCACTGGGACTGTTAAAATGAAGAATTCCATGAGTTTATGTCAGCTTTTATTTGCTTGCTTCCTTTCTTTTTTTTCTCTTTTTTTTTTCTCTCTCTCTCCTGATGACTGTCAATCGAGTCTATGTGGATGTGGCCAGGAACAGAATGACCTTGTGCTTTAGAAGAGGTTACAAATTCAGGGCAGATAAATAATCTGAATTATGAAGTAAACAGTGCTTTCAGATAATTAGTTTTTACAAGAAGAAACAAAGCCTGTTTTAGCAACAACAAAAAAGAAGAAGAAGAAAAGAACAAACACAAAAAACACAACATCAAAAACGAAAAAAAGTAATCATGACAAATCAGCAAATTAGCAAGATCAAGTTTGGACATTTGACAAAGTGGGTTGTATTCTGTAATTTTTCCCAAGAGATGCAATGCAGTGTTCTATCTGCATTATGCATCTTTTTTTCTGCAGGCTATGTGTCTTATATTGTTTTGACAGATGACATTGTACTATCAGAGTCCCGTTGTTACCATTTTAAAAGCATATTACACAAGTGTATTTTGAATTAAGAATTACACTGAGATTTTACCTGTAATTTTCCATACAAATAGCAGAATATCCATCAGAGTTTAGTGATTTACCTGCAACACAGAGCGCTTTCAGTTTTCGTAACCTTTGTGTGCATGTAAACTGTAACAGGCCAGTACAAAAGTGTTCTCTTTTCAGACGTGAGCAACAGTGCTGCAGCAGCACCAGTGGCTGGTTCCACATCGTCGACAGGAACGGCAGGCGATGAGGACTTTGACATGTTTGCCCAGTCCCGCCAGTCCTTTGACCAGAACAGGCAGGCCACAGGGTAAGGCAGGCATCTCTGGGATTGTCTTGCTCTAGCACATGTCAGTGCCTTGAGTATTGAAGTGTGTGTATATACATGAGGGTGTGGTCTGTGTGTGTGTGTTTGAGTGGATGCTTTATTTCTTACTTAGGCTTCTTTGTGTGAGTGGATGTAGATATATGTATACTCAGTGTTGGTAAACCTGGTTTCATTTATTTGTTTATCAGATTTGCTTGTATGAAGCTTGTTCTTACAGTAGCCAGTAAAATCTTTAATCTTGAGATTTTTTCCCTTTACTAAAAGAGATGACAGATGCTTTTGTCTTTTTATTTGGTCATTGACATTTTAATGATTGAATAAAAACGGTGAATGATGATGAAGATTACTCAATAACAAAATTAGATCGTAGTATTAACTTTACATGATGAGCTTTGTTGTCTGATATGTTCATGAACTATCGGGTTGGTTTTGAGATCCAGCAAGTTGAACCATTTTTCAGATTAAATTGACTCTTTACAAAGATGAGGAATGTGTGTAAATGTTGTGACAATTATAGTGGTTGCTGTGTGTTTCAGCCCTATCTACAGTAACCAGAAAGAAGACCAGATGACAGGAGGGCTGGGGCAGGCAGTCAATGTGAAGGCACAGTCTGACCAGGATGTTCTGAATGTGGGTCACTGAGGGGTTCTGGGGGCACTAACTGTGTTTGTGTGTGAGATTGTGTGTGTGTATGTATGTGTGTGCGTGTGTGTGTTTGTGTTTGAATATGTAGAAAAGCCAGAGCGTTTGCTGTGAAAACATAGACCCTTACTGCTTTTGTTGATCATTGTTCTTACAAACCTTTCTGACTTCATTCTATAAGATGTATCAATTTGTTCACTTGAAACTCTTTCCTGGCTGATCTTTGTATATTCCTCCACATGTTCCTGGTGTGTGTGTGTAGCTCCAGGACAAGGACACTGACTATGATGAAATGGAACAGTGGCTGGCAACACATGATCCAAATGCTGCGGTAGGTATTTCCTCTTCTTTTAGGATCTCTGCTGTGTAAAAAAAAAAAAAAAGAAAAAAAAGGGGGGGGGGTGGGGGTGGGGTAATTCTTGTTTCATTTCTCTGCTTTTGATATAGGACCATTTTTTCTTTCTACATTTCTCTGCTGTTAGTAGAGGACCTCTCTCTTGCTAAAAAAAAACCCCAAAAAACAACAACAACAAACAAACAAAAAAAACAAAAACCGTATGAAAT
Organism: Babylonia areolata; assembly: GCF_041734735.1. NCBI lineage: Eukaryota > Metazoa > Mollusca > Gastropoda > Neogastropoda > Buccinidae > Babylonia > Babylonia areolata. Next base: position 43,152,364 of record NC_134893.1, on the reverse strand, counting down.
AACTTCATCTTTTGCCTCCACATCTGTTCTCTTTGCAGTGTTTATCAGTAATTCGTTTATCTCCCTTGCCTGTCTCAACAGGTATTTGTCTTATCAAAAGCGCATTTTGGATGCTTTCCCTCTCTTTGTCAAAAAATATCCTCATTCCATTTGTGATTTAATTGAAATGATTGATGCATGAATATAACTCTGATTTTTATTTATTTATTTTTTAAAGCTTCGTGCTTTTAATGTATGATATGTTGATGAATTTTATGTATGTTTTAATTAATTTTTCATTGCTGGGTAAATACATGACTGCCCTGAGCTCAGAATTGATTTCATGAAGAGATTGTGAAACTAACTTTAAACTGTGATAACAAAACACTGCAAACACACACACACACACACACAACACAACACAACAGAACAACGCACCTCTCAACAACAAAAAAAAACCCCAACCAACATACACATCATACTGTGTACTTAACCCCTAGGCTGCCTGCATGACGAGATAACTCGTCATGGCAAGCATGTATGCTTCGCTGCCTGCATGACGAGATAACTCGTCATCGAAATATTCTGACTTTTCCCTGGTTTGCATTCACTTCCTTGGCAAAAATAGTGGTAGCTTTAGCCTGGGGAATCTCTCTAGATTCTATTCATAGCTAGAAACCCCATCTACGTCATGAAGCAGTCCTTTATTTGAACGTTTTGGTTGGGTCACTGTCCAAGTGTTTGCCTGACTTCTCTCCTCGCTCGCTCAACAAAATGTCGGACTGACGCCGTGCTCAAGACATGCGATCGTGACGAACTAAATCAACCAAGATTTCTTTCTTTAGCTGATGCTCAGAAGGAATTGAAGCGTAAATTCGAAGAAGATAGTGATGAACATTTATAGGACGATCTGATAGAAAATAAAGAGAGTAATCAAGAGAGTGGCCAAGATGCGACTGTCAGTGAGTGATGCCGGCTGTACAGATGTTAGCAGACGACAGATGACCGAATTAGCAGCAGAGCGATATTCTTGGCACGCAGCCAACGCGGTCTGATGAGAACTGAATCAAGTGACCGTGTGAGAGGGGTGAGGAGGAAGGGGGTGCAGACTGAGGGGGCGTGGCCTCACATCCATCGTATCACTTGGAGAAGTCACAATGTATTGTGTATCTATCTCTTTAAAAATATATATATATATTGTGGTTGTTCTAGTACGATTTTGTGTTTGCAGATATCCATTTGTCCAGAAAATATGATGTTTTTGTGCAAATTACCTGACTAATGTTTGTCATGAACAAGTTGAAAATGTGACAAAAAACAAAACATTGATTTCAAAACAACAGCATGTCACTAAAAATATATAAAATGGGAAAACAGCATGTGTTTTGTATTCTTTATTCATTTACCTTTCAGAAAATATATACTTTTATGGGTCTTTCTCCAATAACAAAGAGCACAGAATTTTTTGAAAATTTATACCCGTTTTTTGTGAAAAAACCCTGGCAAATAGATTTCACTTAAATCTTATTTTCCTGGCAGCGAAAGGGTTAATTTAAGTAGTCTAACCTTGTTATTGCAATGTTGCTGAATAAGACAAGTATATGTATACATGTTTTGCTTTATATGTGTATACTGCAAGTGTTTTGATTTGTTTGTTTTGATTTATTTTTTGTTTTTTGCTTTGGTTACATTGTTTGAAATTTTGGTGAACATTCACATCTTTTTTTGTTTTAGTTCAGATAATTGCATTAAAAAAAACAACACTTTCTTATACTGAGATATAGTTTCCAGTAATGTTTGCAACCATATTACTTGAGATGATTTAACAAATTAATCTTCCCTGACTCCTGTCTTGTAAAAGGAACAAGCTTCCAGTCTGCTGATAGGATTCTGCTGAGATGTGCACCTGCACTACACTGTTAAATGTTATGCACACACACGTGCGCGCACACGCACACACACACTCACATGTTCATGTGAACACACACTCATGCACACACACACACATGCACACAAATACATAGACATAACCAAACATGTGAGGCAATTCTATGGCTGCACTCGGTATCATGGAAAATCAAATTAAAATGAAAAAAGAAAAAAGGACAAATCAAAACCAGACATGTAATTTAGTGTGAACAAAACTATTTCTCCTGCATAAACAATGGTAATGTTACAGGCTGCATTGAGCTCATTAAAAGATGATACAGAAGATGAGGTGAGTTGTTTTTCAGCAACACAGCTGAGGGGGTTATATTGCCCATTTATCTACACAGGAAAACATGCTTTGCGGATAAATTTTGGATTTGAAAGGGCTTATTGTCAGTGCTTTGGAGTCAACTAAACATCCAGGCTATCTCCCATTTCTTTCCCGCTATTAACAGTGAATGAGCTTTGGTCTTGCAACCTGGTGTAATGGACTGATAATCATTGCCCTGGGTTATGTTTTTTTCATGTTGTGTGGGCACTGCTTCTGTGTTTTACAGCATCACACAGGAACAACTAATTGGGTTTTTTTTTCCTTTGTCATTTTTTTTCCCAGTTGAACTAACCCATCTTGTGATTGGAGTTTGATCAATGATGAAGAGAAATGTGGGTTGTTGGGTTGGGTTTTTTTTTCATTTTTTTTATATTAAAAAAAAAATCATTCTTTTTTGTTTTGGTGGTGTTTAAAGCTTGGGAAGAATATGGATTGTTGCAGTCTTTTCTGGGATGAAAATGCTTGATATAGTGGAAATGTCATTCTTTTACCATCAATTGTGATATGTTATCATCTGAGCAGTATGGAATATAGAACTCATTCTTTCTCCGAACTTATTGTATGTATTATTATTTAGTTATCCCATCTGACACATTGTGAAAAAGAAGGAATGTGGGGTTTTTTCTCTCTTTTAAATGCAGACATTTGTTCAAACAGCTGAGCTAACAGTTGTATCAGCATATAGCTTACAATTGTATCAGCATATAGTTTGCAATTGTGTCAGCTTATTACATTGTCTTTCTCTGTCTTTCAGTCCACTTGTTGATCATAAATCTATTGGAATGGTTTCATGGAATGTACAACTGAAATATGATGCAGCTGTGATGATGCATAGAGTTTACTGGTGCTGATCTGCTTGGCAATGTAGATAATTTTTCCAGTTTTATATCAGGCATTTTTACAGGGCGACAGTACCTCTCCTCACAATTGATTGTTCAAGTTAGATTTATGTACAGGGGATCTTACTGGAATAACTTGCCTTCATCTTTTTAACAGAAGTCATGCAAATTTTAGTTGTCTTAAAAAGTAATTCTTTGACTAAATAGAGAACAGTGTATCAGTGTCATTTGGGAATAATAGGTTATGCAGTTTTTGACAGCATTTGTGACATAACATTTTTATTTTTATGTGGCTTGATCAGGATTAAAGAGGCTATGCCAGTCTTGAATAAAAAGCTTATTTGTGTTTGCACATGTCTTTGCTGCTGTGTGCACATGTCATATGATTGGTATTTGGACAGGCCTGGTGCTTCCTTTTTTGAGGAAGTATCTGGGTTTGTTCCAATATACCTTTTATTTAACTGTGTGCTAGCTGAATTGGTAGCGTAAGCAGCACTGACTTGAAGTTGTGTACCTTGTGAATGGAGAGAGTTACCACTCTTTATTATTTGTTAATGTATTTTTGTTTTTGTGTTATTTTGTTACGTTTCGAATCTGATATTGTTTTTTAAGTAAAATTATCTCTGTCTCTTTCTCTTTACCTCAGACATCGAGAGTGGCAGAAGATTTTTTTTATTTTTTATTATTTAAAAAAAAAAAAAAATTTCATGCAGTTTTTGTCTTCTAATTCTATTTGGTTCTGAATGTGGATAGACACTTCTGCAACAAAAAGATTTAAGACTGTGAGTACAATGTTCAACAACGGGGTTTACACAGGTAATATAATAACCAGCAGTCGCTTGTGACAGATACAGGGCTGTTTTGAAGTATGATTGAATGGTCAGCTGCACAAAGTGTTGCAGAAAAGTAACACACATTTATAGTGTGACCAAGCGTGCTATGCTTGCTCCAACACTATTCACGCACAAGCCAGAGCAGACGACGTTTTTCCTCCTAACCCTTGCACAGAATATGTGACGTCACTCTGCTTACATCATTTTGTCCTGGCCAGACCACCTGCTAACAGCTCGCCCAATGTCGCATCGCAGTACGTCATTGGCTGAGAGCAAACTTGTGTTTCTGTTCCACAGTATTTAATTAATAACTCTTTTGTCAGATCAGTAAACTGTTAGTATTATATACTGGCAGAATCGTCGCAGTTCCATCTTTAAGTCTGTTCCATTTATGTTAGCCTACGTGAAACTGATTTAACGCAGTTTGTAATTTTCAGCGACGAGCTCGTTAAAACTGACCCTGTTCAGGTGACTTAAATTAAGATTATAAATTCATCTTAAATAATCAACACTTCATTTTACACTCATTATAAAGTAGGCGTTGAGCTTTTTCGTTTGCAACTTATCCGACGTAAATCGGTTCAGGAATCATTTAGAAATCTATCACTGAACACCTTTAAACAAACACAATTGTCATCGGATTCTCCGTGATTAGTGACGATCTGCTTGCAAGCACACGTGACGCACTTTGCGGTCCGCTAAACTTGCATAAATTGGCACAGTGAATGATGAGTGGTCATTTCATACCTGGTCAGTCATCTGACCAGAGCCTGCTCTCTGTCTCTTGCTGTGTCGCGGGCAGTGTGTCGTGTGTGTCCCCACAACAGCTGACACCTCGCTACGTATCGCTGTAAGTACTAGTGTGTAGAATGTGTTGATTTGTAAATTGTATTATTCGACACAGTACTTGTGTTCATATGAGTATGTTCAGTTATTGCTTTGTTCAGTTAATTCTTTGTTCAGTTATTGCTTTGACAAGTTAGTCACAGATCGGCTATGACTGATCTAAATAATTGCCATGTCGTCATCTGCATGGAGCAGTGTTCCATTTGATTCTTAACGTCACAGTCAGTGACGTCTCTCGACACAGTTTGTTCCAGAATATTCTAGTGAGTGCGTAAAGTTCATTCACCACTTAACGGTTTAGCCATGGTGGTTCTTCACTTACTATCTGGTCTATCAGTTTTGCCAGTATTATATCTAAGCCACTGATTCTCTATCTTGTTTGTTATTCAGGTATTATCTTTCACACTAATATCAGTTGTACTGCTACAGTGTGCTCAGTACTCTAAGATGTGTGTAGTATTTCTGCTGTTGTGATTTCAAGATAGTGTTGGATTAATTGTTTCAATCACTTTAACTGAGCTATTTAAATGTATTAGAAATGTCATTTGGTGTCAGCGTTTGGTCTTCATACATATGCATTATGTTGCGTATCCCAAACCCGAGTGATAGTCTTTCCATGTAAAATGTGTACATGCGCTTTATTATTCACTTGTGTTGACCTGTTGTACTTATGACATTTGTTTGTGTCATTTCAGGCACTGTCTTCTTCTCTTAGACTAGTTCTCTTCTAGTCTTCTTCTCTTTTTATCTTCTCATTGTCTTCTCCTAGTTGTCTTCTCATTATTTCTTCTTCTTAGTCTTCTTCTTTTAGAATATTGTAAATAAACCAATAGAAAACCCCATTTGTGACTGGCCTCTATATGTCCCTGGCCTGTGCGTGGGATCTTGTCTATCCTTCAATTAATCATATTTAGTTAAGTCTTTTGTGCCGTACCCTTCAGTAACCACTCGGTACACGGCTACAAAAGTGGCGTCGCTGACAGGATAAAGATCCATTATAAAATAGTCCAATTATTCCCTTTAAGGTTTCAATTTTAACCAAATTCAATCCATCCCTAAACCACAGCCCTTTACCACCAAGTGTACCTTATTACAACTTGGCGCTGTGAGTGTAGGATGTGCAAAGTCTCTAAATATCTCTAATAATAAATCACAGCTCCTAGCCAAGCTAATCTCTATCACATACTTGGCACTGTGAGCTAGGATCGTACAGGGACAAGAGGTTGCATTAACAGTCACATAGGGATAGTTAGACATAGGAGAAGAGAGAAGACAGTGCAGCAGGTACATCAAGTCCACAAGAAGAAACGTCGCCCACATCAAGATGGCTTCAACTGACTTCCTGCCCAAACTCCCGACGCTATCCGGTGAGGAAGGCAGCAGTGAGGTCGACGACTTCATCAGTGAGGCCAGACTGATTCTCCAGCTACAGCCCCTGGATGACGCGACAGCCTCTCTCTGGCTGATATCAGCCCTTGCAGGCCGATGTCGCCAGCAGATCGTCAGGCTGCCAGCGACAGAAGTGGACACCCCAGCCAAGATCCTTCACATCATTGAGGAGAACTGGGGAGAGCAGCGAGATGCCACCGACCTTGCCACTGCGTTCTTCAACAGACAGCAGCAGTCCAAGGAGACGGTGATCGACTACGCATCCCATCTTCGGCACCTATGGACCAAGGTCAACAAGGCCGAAGATGGGGTGATGCAGGTGCCACCAGCCATCCTCCGCGACGCCTTCGCCAGAGGCCTTCAGCCAGCCACACTGAAGCGTGATGTCAGGCGCTTCATCCGTGACCACCCTGACACCACCTTCGAGGCAGCAAAGAAGGAGGCCCTGCGATGGCTGCGGGAGGACAGCCACACCTACAACACCTGTCCTGGCGTAGACAGCACCACTGTTGTCCGCCTACAGTCCCAGCTGGCCACACTCGCAGCTGAGAACACCAGCCTGCGATGTCAGCTGCAGTCTTCCATGCCAACACAACGCCTACATCCTCCAGGGCCAGCCCTCCATCCTCATCGCTATGCTGCTGACCGCGCCCCAGACCCTCCACGCTGTGTCTGGTGTGAGAGGCCCGGTCACACCGAGCACCAGTGTCGCCACAAGCGACGCTACAAGGCCAGGCAACTGAATGCAGACCACAAGCCTGCAGCTCCAGCCTACAAACAGTGTGTCACTGACACACACACTGGGCAACATGGACTGACACCAGCTACTCCAGCTCCAAATCAGCGATGCAGGAGACGCCGACGCAGACGGAGGCGCCACAGCACCACACCTGACGCTGTGGTCCTACAGGTGTCCCCACCTGTAGTCAGCCCCATGCAGCAGAGGCACGACCAACAACAACAACCTGCTGTCACGCCGACTCACCCGGTCCCACTGCACCACCAGGACAGCAAGGTGTCACACTCTGACACTGATACCGATAGTGACAGTGGTATGTGGCTGACCAGGCCCATGCCAAGACCCAGGACACCAACCCGGCAAGCTGCACCAGAGCCGCCTCCACTACCACCAGATCCTGCACCAAGGCGATCCACACGACTGGCAACCAGGGCACCACTGACTGTGTGAAGAGACTGGTGAAGAACCATTTTACAGCCAGAGCTGAAACAATGCTTTATGTTTTTATGTCTATGAACATGCTACAATAATTCATGCTGTAATTTCATTTTCATTTTCAGATATTTCTGCACAAATTCATGTTTCATGTTATTTTATTTCTCTTCTTGCTTAATTTAACCTGTGATCTAGCTTGTCACAAGGTCTTAGCAATGCAAAAGGTATGTCTATGAACATGCTATAATAATTCATTTTTTTATTTATGCTATTCTACATGTATGCTTGTTTACATGCGCATCTGACAGTGATATGATAGATAGATTGATAGGCACACAAATGAATGCTTTCCATCTTCATAGTGTATTTACCAAATTGGGACCCCTTCTCTATATCAAACTCTTCAAAGTTAAGTTAGGATGCATTTGACTAAGTCCAAACTCTTAACTTAACCTGGCAAAAGCCACTTTGAATATAGAAGTAGAGTATTGTTCCTAAGAATGTTGCAGTCATTTCACATTCGCATAGCTATTAGTTATCAGCTAAATTATCTCCCTTACCTGCCCAATAATTCTTGTTTGATGCTCAGCTAAGTCTCCTCACAAGAATTACTTTTAATTAACCATCGCGGACGATGGATTTCAAAAGATGGGGGGAGGTGTGACCAAGCGTGCTATGCTTGCTCCAACACTATTCACGCACAAGCCAGAGCAGACGACGTTTTTCCTCCTAACCCTTGCACAGAATATGTGACGTCACTCTGCTTACATCATTTTGTCCTGGCCAGACCACCTGCTAACAGCTCGCCCAATGTCGCATCGCAGTACGTCATTGGCTGAGAGCAAACTTGTGTTTCTGTTCCACAGTATTTAATTAATAACTCTTTTGTCAGATCAGTAAACTGTTAGTATTATATACTGGCAGAATCGTCGCAGTTCCATCTTTAAGTCTGTTCCATTTATGTTAGCCTACGTGAAACTGATTTAACGCAGTTTGTAATTTTCAGCGACGAGCTCGTTAAAACTGACCCTGTTCAGGTGACTTAAATTAAGATTATAAATTCATCTTAAATAATCAACACTTCATTTTACACTCATTATAAAGTAGGCGTTGAGCTTTTTCGTTTGCAACTTATCCGACGTAAATCGGTTCAGGAATCATTTAGAAATCTATCACTGAACACCTTTAAACAAACACAATTGTCATCGGATTCTCCGTGATTAGTGACGATCTGCTTGCAAGCACACGTGACGCACTTTGCGGTCCGCTAAACTTGCATAAATTGGCACAGTGAATGATGAGTGGTCATTTCATACCTGGTCAGTCATCTGACCAGAGCCTGCTCTCTGTCTCTTGCTGTGTCGCGGGCAGTGTGTCGTGTGTGTCCCCACAACAGCTGACACCTCGCTACGTATCGCTGTAAGTACTAGTGTGTAGAATGTGTTGATTTGTAAATTGTATTATTCGACACAGTACTTGTGTTCATATGAGTATGTTCAGTTATTGCTTTGTTCAGTTAATTCTTTGTTCAGTTATTGCTTTGACAAGTTAGTCACAGATCGGCTATGACTGATCTAAATAATTGCCATGTCGTCATCTGCATGGAGCAGTGTTCCATTTGATTCTTAACGTCACAGTCAGTGACGTCTCTCGACACAGTTTGTTCCAGAATATTCTAGTGAGTGCGTAAAGTTCATTCACCACTTAACGGTTTAGCCATGGTGGTTCTTCACTTACTATCTGGTCTATCAGTTTTGCCAGTATTATATCTAAGCCACTGATTCTCTATCTTGTTTGTTATTCAGGTATTATCTTTCACACTAATATCAGTTGTACTGCTACAGTGTGCTCAGTACTCTAAGATGTGTGTAGTATTCTGCTGTTGTGATTTCAAGATAGTGTTGGATTAATTGTTTCAATCACTTTAACTGAGCTATTTAAATGTATTAGAAATGTCATTTGGTGTCAGCGTTTGGTCTTCATACATATGCATTATGTTGCGTATCCCAAACCCGAGTGATAGTCTTTCCATGTAAAATGTGTACATGCGCTTTATTATTCACTTGTGTTGACCTGTTGTACTTATGACATTTGTTTGTGTCATTTCAGGCACTGTCTTCTTCTCTTAGACTAGTTCTCTTCTAGTCTTCTTCTCTTTTTATCTTCTCATTGTCTTCTCCTAGTTGTCTTCTCATTATTTCTTCTTCTTAGTCTTCTTCTTTTAGAATATTGTAAATAAACCAATAGAAAACCCCATTTGTGACTGGCCTCTATATGTCCCTGGCCTGTGCGTGGGATCTTGTCTATCCTTCAATTAATCATATTTAGTTAAGTCTTTTGTGCCGTACCCTTCAGTAACCACTCGGTACACGGCTACAATAGTGTTTTCATTGAAGAAAAAACAGTGTGTTAATATCACAGCTGTTCCTTTTAATTGAGCCTCATAATGTCATCAGTTTTGCTTGAAGTTGAAAAAATTCCTTGTTGTGCACAAAGCACTTAAACTTTGAGAAGAAACCATGTTTACAATTATTCATTTTCCATTCAAAGACTCTGATGCTGAGATGTTTGCTTTTTTTTTCTTTTTTTTCTTTTTTTTTTTAATATATATATTGAGACTACTGTTTGTTCTAATGACATTTTTTGTTGAAGAAATTTTTTTTAATGAATAAACCCAACTTCCCGGCATGCAGTGTGTGTGACTCCAGCCAGCTTTTCTCAGTGTCTTTTGTGCGTGGTATGGGGTAGGGAACCTTGTTAAGGTAATACTTGTGTGGCGTATGAGTCTGGTGAAGTTATTTTCACTGGTATTTTGTATACTTGTCTTAATATTGTATTATTTCCAATTGCAGGTGAACTCCGGAGCCAGACCAGAGGGTCTTACAAGTTCAGGTATGTGAAAGATCTGTTTTTATTCATTTTTGTTGTTATTGTTCTTTTTTGTTTTCATTTGGTTTGTTGTTGTTTTTTTCATTATTTTCTCTCCAGTAGTAACACCCATTTTTTTTACACAGCCATATTCTCGTTTGAAGACATATATGAGATTTTCTTTAAGTCCTTTGCATTGACCACTGTATGTGGCAAGGAAATACATCTGGCATGCAGACAGTGGCCTGTCCTGTTGTCTTGTTCTGTCACTGTGTCAGTGATGAAGATGTATGACACCTTGTGTTCATGGTGTAGGTTAATTGGAAGCTCATGGTGGTCAGCAGGATTTTTTGGTTTTTACCTCTTTATGTAGGGATTTTTTGATAATCCTCATCACTCACAATGCCAGTCCACAAAAAGAGGCCTGCCATTAACCCCTAGGCTGCCTGTATGATGAGGTAACTCATGAGTGCAGCCGTGTTCGCTTCCCTGCCACATTGATGAGATAACTCATCATGGAAATATTCACATTTTTCCTTGGTTTGTATTGAATTCATGAACAAAAACAGTAGTAACTTTAACTTTGGAAACATTTTTTAGATTCTTTTGATAGCTAGAAACCCTGTCGACGACATGAAGTAGTCTTTATTTGAATGATTTGGTTGGGTCACTGGCTGTGTTTTGACTCACTCGTTGCACTCTCAGTAAACTGGCAACACCCAGCTAATGCTCTTCAATCAAGGTGCAACCAAAACGACCAAATTGCTTTCTTTAGCTGATGCTCAGAAGGAATTGAAGCATCAGCTAGAAGAAGACAGTGATGAACTTTCATCAGATGATTGGATAGAAATAAAGAGAGCAATAAAGAGATTGGCAACAGTGAAAGACGTTGGCAGTACAGAGCAGACTATGCCTACATGACTGACAGTGACACAACCAAAACAGCAGCAGTACACAGTGAGTGACATTCTTGGCACAGAGCCAGTGCAGGGGAGGTGTAGAGGTAGAAATAGGGTGAGGGGACTGAGGGTAACTGGACAAAGAGTACCAGGTCAGAGACGGGGAAGAAGAGGGGGGTGGAAGCAGAGAGGGCATGGCTTTACTGTGGTTGAGGGGATCAATGTAGTGCCAACAAACAACATTTGGTGTCATATACTGTACCATGTCAAACTGATGCAAACTAGGCCTATTGGTTTGCTCTGCTTGGCCAAATTTCGCGCGGCTAACAGTGAAAAGATGGGCCCACCGCTCTCAGCCAATCAAACGCCTCTAAAAACTATAAGCGCTTAATCATTCCTTTGGCCAAGGCTCTCCACGCCATCTTGTCAGGTTTACGCTCTGTCTCGTCTTACGCTTTTTTCGGCTGTTCAGCGTATCCTTTTGGCCTTATTTTGTTGCATGCGGCTTGTGTTTATTGTATTCTTACATTCTGTGTACTCGATTCGACTCGGCACCCTCGATTCGTTCGATTTTTTCTGCCTCTAAGTCGATCCTGTCTTTCCTTTCTCTGTTGGGGGTCGGATTTTCGCTGGGTGCCTAAGCGCGGGTTCCATGCCTCGTGTGCCATACCACGAAGGCAGGGAATCATGATGCTGGGATTGAGACTCGGTAAGAGACTCTCCCAGGCCCGGAGCTCATGATTCCTCCCGATACGGACCGCGGCGATGCGTCGTTAGACGCTGATCGCGGAGGCGACGTTCGTACCAGTAAAACGGTCATGAAGGGGACCGGGGGGAAAGAGGTACGAGCGTCGCCTCCCGAGGTGTCCCAGCGCGAGGCGGGGAGAAGGGGGAATGGCAAGTCGTCTCCGTGCTGTGGGGACTCGCAGCTAGGCGCGGACTCCCGAGGGGAGGCCGCGCCCGGCCATTACCCGGGTCCCCACTCGGAGACGGCCCTCACGTGCCCCATTGTTGTTCCCCCTCCTCCCTTCTCTGTCGACCCCCCTCCCCCACCTCCTTTTGGGGGGGGAGAAAAATTTGGTTCCGGGGGGGGATCTCTACTTTGCCCACCCCGGGCCAAGCCACCCCAGTCTCCCCACGGGAGGGGATTCGGGGCGCGTGGCAACCTGCTCTGCAGGTCTTCCCGCTATCCGGCCGGTCTCCCCTGCTGGGGGAGGCCCGTGCGTGTCAGGCGGTTCCGGGCAGTCAGCCCGCTCGTCTTCGGGCGGGACTGACACCCAAGTCGGACCTGACCTCCCTCCGACTTGGCCAGGTTGTTCCCTTCATGGAGGTCAATGCACCAGTGACCCTTGGGGTTTGGGTCACAGTATGGCTGGTGCCCACGGGTAGTTACCCCCATTCTACCCGTACTGGGGCGCATCTAGGATGCACACTGGGTTGCCGGGAGCACCAAGGGCCAGCCCCTTGTCCGCTCCCCACCGGACCCAACCCAGCACATCTCACAGGGTGACACACACAGCCCCGACCAGTGGGATCGACTTCTTGTCGGTCAGGTCGAGTTCCTCGACCAATATTGCCACTCTGTCCACAAATCGGGCCTCTGTCAACCCACAGGTGACCACCACGGTCACAACGGCCTCCTTGTCAGGACCGACGGCTGCTCAGGGGCCCTACTCGGCCCGGCGGAGCCGGCAGTCCCCACCTGCCCAGCCCTCGGTCCTACAGTGAGATGAGTGGGTGTTTGTCCCCACACAGCACTCGTGGGTCACTCTTGCATCCAGGGACGCCCTCTCTGAAAAGGTGTGGCACCCACCATCCCAAGCATGGTTGGACCTACGGTCCACACGCTCCCCACCCGCTTCAGGTGTCAAGGACATAACAGTGGCGGCCATGGTCCCGGCTCGGGATCGTCCCAGCTCATCCCGCTGGGCTGACCACAGCTCACAGGACGCCCCAGTGGGTACATCCACTTGGGATGGCACCCAGCAGGGGATGGACTGCGAACAAGAGTGGGAGCCCCTGTCTTCGGATGAGGACGAACAAGCAGATGAGCACTCTTCGCCCATATCCCAGGGGGGACAGATTGAGCCCGTGCCTCCCTAGGGACCAGCCTGAACCAAACCCGGACTTTGCCGAGCTCGTACTGACCCTCCCCAATAGGGCCACGTATGCCGAATCAGTCCCTCAGGCTACTTTGTTACCTTTGACCCTCCTTACGCCATGTGACTCTAACTCCAGAACCACAAGGCAACTCAGAGTGCCAGAAATGGTGCAGGTATGGCTTATTAAGTCAGCCCGCACTGTCAGGGGTGCTGCTTCCATCCCTCCTCCAGGCAGGGAGTCCCTCTCTGCCCCGGGCGCCTTTTCCCCGGGAAAGTTTCTTACAGATTCCTACAAGGGAGGGTTGTGGTCCTGGTACACACAGGACCACCCTGCCTACAGCGGAGCAGAGCCCTCCGCACAGGACAGGATGTTGGTCTCACAGCGCACCACCTTCCCCACTTCAGCTAACCTATCCTTTAAAACGTTAGCAGAGTGGGACAAATTGGCCCGCCGCTGTCCCCTCGAGGTTTCCACGGCGTACACCTTCGACACGTTCCTTCACAGGGCCAATGAGCTGTGCGAACAGTGTCCAGTTAATCAGGACAAGGGGTCTCCTTCCTCTGTCCCGCCGGGCCTCTTCACCGACCAGAGGTTACACGCTTTTGGCAATAGGGTAGCATCTGGTCTCACGGCAGCTGCAGACACAGCTACCAGCCTTCACTTCAATACTGTGCTAGCGCGGCGTGATGCCATTTTCAGCCTCTCTAACATTCCTGTGGAGGAGAGGGCTGCCCTGCGGTCCATCCCAGCACAGCAGCACTCCCTCTTCGGCCAGTTCCCGCTCCATTTTGTCAGCCACAGGGCAGAGACAAACAGGGAGGTGGCCTCATATTTGGCCCACACCTCTCATGGGCTCCAGGGTTCTATGCCATTGAAGAGACTGGCCACCAGGGCCCCTCCATATACCACGCCGCCTGTCAAGGCAGCGTGTGCCGAATCAGTGGCAGAGGAATAAACCACCTTAGGTCTGTCTAAGCCGACCGGCCATGCCCAAGGCCAGAAGGCAGCACCCCCAATGACTGGGCCCCGATTCAGCACCGCCAGTCGTTCAGCCCCTCCAAGTAGGAAACTTGTCCCGGCATGCACATCAGTGGTGTGCTCTGGGACTCAACGACGGGATTATGTCGGTGCTAGAGTCGGGGTACATGCTGTCTTGGGTGGAGGATCTCCCCCCTCTAAAGATCCACTCTTCCTCCTTAGGTGCCCAGCTCGACGGAGCAGGAGAACGTCCTAGAAAAAGAGATATCGCACCCACTCCTCATGGGGCTATATCTCAACTCTCGGACCGGGCCCCGGTTTTTACGGCTGGTTGTTGGTGATTCCAAAGGTCTCGGGAGGGTGGAGACCAGTTTTGGACTTGTCCCCCCTCAACAAATTCCTCCCCAAAATCAAACTCAAGATGGACACACAGGCACAGATTCGGGAGACCATCCAACAAGGTGATTGGCCTACCTCTATCGATCTGGAAGATGCTTATTTTCATATACTCATCCATTCGGCATCCCGTCGGTACCTGAGGTTCGTGTGGAGGGACAAGGGGATCCAGTTCCCGGCCCTCCCATTTGGTCTGTCCCTTGCCCCTTTCCTGTCTACCAAGGTGGTGCGGGAATTGGTGTCCATCGTCCGCTCAGAATCCATTTGTCTCTGTGTGTACCTGGACGACTTGCTTATCCTGGCCCAGTCGCAGGCCCGGTGCCTGAGTCATACGGCCAGACTTCTAGACCTTTGCTCCCAACTGGGCTTCCTCATGGACCAGCAGATATGCGATCTGTCCCCATGTCAGTCCTTCGACTTCTTAGGGATGAGATTCGACATGCGGTCTATGATAGTCTCTCTGGCGCCAGATCACTGGTACCGTCTGGCAGGCCTCCTCAGCCACTAGCGCCACTCCTCCCAAGATACAGCGCAGACACTTTCTTCCCTCTTAGGCATGATGGAGTCCACGGCACCTCTCATTCCCCTGGACAGGGCTCTCAAGCGCCCTCTCCAGAGGGTACTGAGGTTACGCCGGTCCCAGAGCACTCAGCCATGGGATACCCAGATATGGCTGGGCGAGTGGTTCCTCGAGGTGACATCAGAGTGGTTAATCACCCCCTTTGGACACAGGGGGTGCCCTTAGCCCCACCTACTCTTCAGGTGGCACTCTTCACAGACGCCTCCTCCCTGGGCTGGGGAGCCCACATGGACTCACTCTATGCAGCAGGGACTTGGTCCCCGGAGGAGCGCCTATGCCACATCAATGTTCTGGAACTGGAGGCAGTTCGCAGGACTCTCCTGCACTTCATGGGGGAGGCCACTGGCAAGACCATCCGCTTGTTCACGGACAAGACGACGGTCGCATGTTATGTGAACAAATGGGGGGAGCGCACTCGGCAGACCTCTCAATGCGGACTGAGGCTCTCCTCCGTTTGGTGCCACAGCAAGGGCATTGCACTTTCAGCGAGACACTGAGCAGGAAAAACCAACTTCTTGGCAGATGCTCTTAGCAGGCCCAAGAGTGTCATGCGCACAGAGTGCACCCTGGACAAGGACAGCCTTCAGGGGGTGTGGGAACAGTGGTTTCGGCCGATGGTGGACCTTGTTTAACAAGAGACTTCCCACTTCCGTGTCTTCGGTTGCCGACCCAGAAGCGTGGGCAGTGGATGCTCTCTCTCTAGATTGGAGCAGTCTGATTGCCTCCGCGTTTCCTCCCTTTCCAATTCTGTCCAAGGTGATACGGAAAGACAGATTGGAACACCCGCAGCCGATCCTCATTGCGCCGAAATGGCCAGCCCAGACCTGGTTTCCGGACCTTCAGTCCCTGACACATGTTCCCACCCCTGGAACTTGAAATCTCATCTGCTGAGGCAGCCTCACTCGGGCACTCCGCATTCCAATCCTCAACTGCTCCACCAGCACGCATGGCTGCTGTGCGGTCGGAACTGTCAGCATCACCATTGAAGTCCTCGACCCCTCGGTCGGCCTCTGTGTTGGCTGTGCTGACCCAGGGGTCTGCCTCCTCTGACCTCCTCTCCATAGTCACCAGAGCAAGGAGGCAGGGAATGGAGACTTTGTATGACTTTCGCTGGAAGATATGGTAGCGGTGGTGTACAGCTCAGGGCATTACCCCTACGAACCTTACGAGCATGCAGCTGGCCAACTTTCTGGCTCTCTGCTCCTCGGTTCATCCTGTCTGCTAGTTCTGTGCGAGGGTACAGGTCTGCCTTCTGTACCACAATGCAAACAGCTAGGTGGTTCCGCCTTTGAAGTGGATTGCCTGCTCAGAGAGGTGGCTAGGGGTGCCCCTCTGAAGGAAGCTAGAGACCCCAGAAGAGTGCCCCTCTGGGACTTGTTCCTGGTGCTGGATTTCATTCGAAAACAGCCCTTCCTACCATTGGGGACTATTCCTGTTGACATCCTCACCCTCAAGACCACTTTCCTTCTGTGGCTGGCCACAGGCAGTCGTAGAAGTGAGCTGCACGGGCTTAGTGGAATGCCACAAGATCTGGCCTTCCACAGAAATGGTTCCATCACTATTCGTTTCCTTCCAGAGTTTCTGGCTAAGAACCAAGACCCTGAGGTTCCTTCCCCCTCTCCGAGGGTCAGACCTTTGTCTGATATTCTTGCCCAAGATGATGAGGATAGGCACCTGTCCCGTTCGGTGTCTCAAATATTATTGGGATAGGTCTCGCCATAGGCGTTCTTCTCAGAGGTGTCTGCTCATCTCCCTCAATGAGAAGTACAAGAAAGACATCGCTGCAGGCACCATTTCCCGCCAGGTTTCCCAAGTCATTCGTAGAGCCTACTCTCATGCACACAGGGATATCAGCTGTCTTCATCCCAGGGCACACGAAGTGCGGGCCATAGCTACTTCGGCTGCTTTCCAGCACTCAGTGCCAACGCAGCATGTCTTGGAGGCAGCCTTCTGGCCGTCTGAGAATCCCTTCATCAACTTCTACCTCAGGAATTTCCGTATGACCAGGGCTGACGGTTCCAAGGGGATTTCCTTTGTCGCGGCTAACACTGCCGTCTCAGTTACAAGGGCTCCCCATATGAACCAGTAGGCGTTGCCCACCTCCATTTGCTTTAAATTCTGCATCAGTTTGACATGGTACAGTATATGACACCAAAAGGAGGAGTTTGTATTATACTCCATGTTTGGTGTTAAATATACTTACCATGTCAAACTCGAATGCCCGCCCGTCCATCCCCGCGTCTCCGCCGTGGTTCTCATGGGGCATTTTTGTTCATGGCCACGGAATGATTAAGCGCTTATAGTTTTTAGAGGCGTTTGATTGGCTGAGAGCGGTGGGCCCATCTTTTCACTGTTAGCCGCGCGAAATTTGGCCAAGCAGAGCAAACCAATAGGCCTAGTTTGCATCAGTTTGACATGGTAAGTATATTTAACACCAAACATGGAGTATAATACAAACTCCTCCTTTCAGTCTGTTATTGCAAACTTTACTGGTGATTGTGGACTGAAAAAAGACCCACGCAACACAGTCTGCATTGACTTTTTTTCCCTCTTTTTTGTTATTTTTGTTATTTTTTATTTTTTTATTTAGATGAAAATCTGAATTCAGATATTTGTTGAGGAAATCAGTGTGCATCCACAGCAGACACTCCAACAGGTACAAGCAAATCCAGGCAGGCAGGCACAAAAAAATTACTCCAGACTGTCAGCATGGACAGATACAAATGTGTTTGAAATGAAATAGTTTT
>NC_134893.1:43066973-43131973 GCF_041734735.1 Babylonia areolata | reverse complement strand
AGAGAGAGAGAGAGAGAGAGTGGAATTATGTGAGAATAGCAATGACACAAAGAGAAAGAGAAGAGTGACTGAATGGGGGAGAATGGTTGCTTTAACATTGTAACTGCATTCATTAGCAGAGATATATTATCCTGTCTGTTGAACCACTGGAAGCTTTGCTACATGTCTTTGTTCTGTGCTTCAATGACATTGTAAGTGATGCTAATTCAATACCTGATGGTCCTCTTCTTTTGGGAGACTGTTGGTTATGGAAAACATACGTGTATCATAATATTTTGTAATGTTAATACAGTAGAGGAATCAACTTCCCCTGCATATTTCATTGATTCTGTGGTGGTCTGTATGTCATATCTGTGACATAGTCCACAGTCTGGTCATGTCAGCCTTCCTGTTATGACTGATGCATTTGCACATGCATATACACAGACACAGACACATACGCACGCACACACACACACACACATACACATGCTCTCTCAACAAAAAATTCATTCACACTTTCACACACATGCATGTACATACACAGAGGACACATGATTATGCCCACCTTTCAATCACCACATTTTATGATCACTTGCCTCACAGGTATATAGTTTCAGTATTCTCATCATCTAACTATGACCTCTGGTTTGACGTAGCATGTTGGATGACAGCTGTTGATTGTAGCATTTATAATCACAGTTTTATTGTCTGCTGCATTTTCAATGCGAAACGGTAAAGTAATCAGTGCTTTCCTCTCTTACACACACTCTGACTAGTGGACTGTATATAATTATTGGAATATAAAACTGGTAGTGTGGTATACTGGAGGCAGAGAAGTGCTTAACCGGTGATGATTTCACAGAGATCCTGTTATGATCAGCCGGGTTGATATGAATTTGCTCACATAGTAGGCATATTACAGCAGGGAACAATGGTCCAGTGGCTGAGTTTTATTCTCTATAACTTTTTGATAGATATTTGCTACTTTTACAATTACATATTTTGCATAGGTGTATGCGTTTGTATGTCCAGGATTTCGCTTTCCAGGCTCAGTACCACAAGTACAATAGATTAAAGAAAGCGAATTTACAGACATGATGTTGAAGAATGTTTTAAAATCAGCATTCTGCAAAATTGTAGTCTGTTCTTCTAGCATGTTTATACAAAATTTCTCTCTATCTCTTTGGCTGTCCTCTTGTTGGAAGAAGACACTGAAGAGACCTTACATTTGTTGTGATTACAATATCTGTTACATTGTCAGCCCTCTTGAGGGTCAAAGGGGCTGCTGTTCAGACTGATGCTGTGAAATAACAGGTTTGGCTGTCTTGTCCACCCCCCCCCCCCCAGCCCCCTCCCCCCCCTCCCCTCCCCTCTCCCCACCTGCTGGGATGCCAAGGGTGCTCTAGTGTTTATGAATGATGTTCTCATTTTACAGAGAGTGTGCAGGATAGATTTTCAACTGCCTTTTTCTGCCCATCATTCCGCCATTGAATGTTTGGTTCAGTTGTTAGTATGTTTTTCAACAATTTCTCTTTGGTTCTGTTTTTGTTGTTTTTTTGTTTGTTGTTGTTGTTTTTTTTGTTTTGTTTTTTGTGGGGGAGGGGGGGATCAGAATGTCATTCTTAGTATTTACCATTTATCTTTGAATTTAATATTTATCCTTAGCTTTTTTCTGTTATTGTTTGAATGGCAGTATATTGTTATTCTTTTATGTGCATTTTTAAAGTACGATAGTAGTAAATATATGCTTTTGTAATTCCATTGTCATAAATTGTACAGAACTGTGCAATAGCATGACCAGCATTGCAGTTTTTGTTGTTGTCTGTTTTTTAGTCCTCTGGTGGAAAATTTTGGCGGAACAGTCAACGCCAAAGGTTGAGGCTTAGATTTTGGAATACTACTGCAGTTGTGCCAGATTTTCTTACATATTGTCTTTATATATATAATTAGGTTTGATTGATAAAGATTGATTTATGAAGTACAAAACTTTGATCAATTATAAATATTGGTGATTTTGAAAATATATAGGATCTGCTGTCACATACCTTAGTCAGTAAATTCAATAAGAGAGGCAGGCGTCAACCATCTTTATTGAAGCACTTGTAAAACATGAAAGACGTGTCACAAAGAAAAATTTATTTGTCAGATAAAATCTCTATACTGCAAGTCAAAAGGAGTTAATGTCCTTTCAGATCTGCCTCAATGGTTAAAACCAATTCATTCTTGTCAAAAGGTTTTGTTAGATGAAGCTTACATTCTTGCCATGTTAGATGCAAGATTGATATATTTATATATATGTATCAATTTTAGATGCAAGATTGATATATCTATCTATATATGTATCAGTGTATACATACACCTATATCTCAAGGGAATTTTTAGGTTGCTTTTGAATACTGTTGGTTTGTTTTGGATTTATATTTGTATCCCTTTTGTTTCCATTCCCCCTTACTTCATTATGTGCATAACAGTTGTGTTCAGTGATGACGTTGGGTATTTGCTTTTGTGGGGTTGTTTGTTTTTCTTATTTGTTGATATGTGTGTTTGATAGGAAGGGAGGTGGGTTGGGATTGATACAAAATTCTGGTCTGCTTAAAGCCATCCTTTTTGTTTATTTCCCCAGCACTTGCGGTGTCATTTGTTGATTTAATATTCTAACTTTGATCTGATTGTCAGTAAATTAATGAGAGAGAGAGAGAGTGTGTGTGTGAAGTAAAAACATTTTTTGATATACACTGTGAAAGTTTGATGTGTAAGTATATATATATTCTGTTGCATTTTAATTTTGGAAGTGACTTTCCCAGCAGAGCTCATGTTTTTCATGCACCTTTGACAGCTTTATGTTCGCACTATAGTACAGTGATAATTTTTCTTGTTGTTTGAATGTATTCCACAAGCTAACAGCACATACAAAGCAAGTAACAAAAAACATGCACACATGCATGCAAGCAAACATGCACATGGTTCAAGAAAGACCCACCAAAAGCAAAAGACAAAAATAAGATTCTGACCAGTGGATGGAATTATTTTGACCGATAGAATTAAGCATGATGAAAGAAGAAAGAATCGAAGGTTATTCCTGTAGTTTTGCCCAGTTGACCCTGCCATGAGCATTCTGCATTCAATTCATTTGGGGATAATGTTGTAACTCTAATTGTCAGTACCATTGTTCCTGTTTTCAAAGTCAGGATTGCACTTAGCTGGTACCTGTATTTTGAAGCTAAAAACCAACAGTCTAGGGCTCTGATCAACTTCATGCAAGGGTTTGGTAGCTGATAAGAAAGAGTGCGTTTGGTTCCACTGCCTTGTCAGCAGTTTATAATAGTAATCATATGATCTTGGAATGCAAATTTAAGACATTTGAATGTATTATTGGTGTCAAATGGTCTAGTACATGAATACTATTGCTTCATTAAAAAGTTATAGTGTTTTGAAAATAGACAGTATTAACTCTAAGCCTTCCTGTCTCAGTAAGTCAGTGACTTAACTCACTCTGGAGGATGAAAGGCTGTATGGTAGCGTTCTGGATGACGGAATTAAAATTTTTTCCACATTTTCCTCATGGGGTAGCATAAAAATTGCACTACACCAGGCATTGCAAACGTGTCAAGGGTCAAATGGAAAGCTTCTTCGTGAGGTTCCATAACTATACACTCACTGGCCAGCTGTTGACCTTGGAGGGGTCAGTGGGTCAAGTACAGGGAGTTTCATTCAGTTACTTTGTGCTTTTTTTTTTTTTTTTTTTTCCCTAACCCTAACAAATGGGTCGTCTGCAGGGGAAAGCAAGGGAGAAAACTATGGTATCCCATCAATCACATGTTCATATGTATTATATCTTATCCTAGGTTTTGTTATAAATCAGAACTTTCATGACATGGCTGTAATTTCTTTACATTATTTTGACCTTTTCTTGGCCACAAGCAGAATAGGTCAGTTTATGTCAACATTTGAATATCCTCAGTGCCCATGGACTTCAAAATTGATATATATTTGGCATTTGCCAAAGTTATCTTTTTTCCCCCTTTGTGTATGCATTTACAGGAGTGAATCTGTCAACTGTTAGTTGCCACCATGTCCAGTGGAAAATTGTACAACACAGAATGGTTCCAGTTTCTTTCAAAACTGATGGAGTGATGCTTAAATTTGACTGTTTTTTGTTGTAACCAGATTAAATGTGACTGAAATTTGACACTGGGACAATCAAAATATTTCAAAATTGTGTGCATTATTTTTTGTTGTTTTGTGTGTGTTTGTGCGTTTCCACACAGGTTTGATATGAACATGTTTGGAATAGTTTGAAGATGAGTCAATAGGTCAGTTTATGTGTGCATGTATGTGTAATATGTTTAGCATACTTTGAACATGTAAACTTATGTAAGAAATGTAATTTTGGATTTAATATACTTTGGATATTCTTGTTCAGTTTGATTTTGAACAAGGATCATGTTTTGATGGAAAATGTTGATATAATTGTAGGCTTGTACATATTTTTTGTATGCAAATTTGAATACCATCAGTGTATATGTATAGATCGCTCATGTATGAAAATTAAAGTATATAACATAATATATGCAGTTTGCTTCTCTGTGAAAATAAAAATTGAATATGATTAAAATGTATTCAGTTTTCGTGGACTGATACTGATGTTCTTGTTATGTATTGCATAATGTTTTCCGCAGCTGATGGGACATTCAGTTTTCTGTTTAATGATAAATGTGTATGCAGTAAATCATCATAACAAATTGTTTTTGTCACCTGCTCTTGAAATTTGTGAGAAGTCAGACTGTTCACAGTTGTTGGTGGTTGCGCCATTTTTGTTTTGCTTTGGAGGGCAGTATTAGTATCCCACTGCTGCTGCTTTCAATGACTGCTATCGTTCTCATTGATCAGAACTGTGATTCAGATACTGACATATTTTGTAAGGTTTGTAATGGTTTGGGTCACACACAAAGGTTGTCAGAACAAACCATTTTTCATTGAGGGCAAGAGGTTTTTATTGGACAACAAAATGGACCACACATATTCCCTCTTAATGCCATCTTTCTACAACTCATGTCTGACCTATCAGTACAACTTTCTGTGCCATCTGTTGCACAGCATGTTACCAACTCTGTGCCACCAGCAAGTCATCTGTCAGCACATCACTTTGAATACACACAACACAACCAATATGAGGACAAGTTTTATCAAAGGCAGATTGTAATGTACAGGATTATTGCACAGTCCGACGACATTCACTGTTCATAGACGTTCAAGTATCACAGAATATATCATAGGTTAAGTCTTCTTTGCCGCTCACAGGATTCCTTTGCCTAGTCTTTCTGTACATGGAGAAATGAAACGGCACACTCACACTAACACACTAGAGGTTTACACCATTCCAAACACCTAAAGAGAAAGAAATGCAATGCACTTTGTTCTACATAACCCATTTTGGCATCATATGCTCACAGTGTCAAACTGGTGTATGCCAGATATAGCTTATACCAGTTAGAACTCCTCTGGTTTGCTGTGAAACTGAGCTGGTCTCAGAGGTTTCAATGAAGCATCAAACTCCAAAGTCCGGATTTTGCATGTAAGCACATTGCTCTCTTGGGACTGAAACTAGTGAAAAGGAAAACGGACTATCAACTTTAAATCATCAGCACATACAAACTTGTTTTATCTACATTGTACATCATCAACATGAAGAGAACTAATTAATGGCTAAACCATGCATTTCAAATAAACATTTTCATTAAAATGCTTGAACATTGTGTATCTCTCATGAAAAGGTAATCGATGCTTTTTCACAAACCAGTTGCCCAGAAAATATACTTCTTTTCCATTACACTTAGATCAAGCATTGACAAATCAAAACCATCCAAAAGTGTTATAAATTGTAAACATATCACTACAAATTCAAAATGTTATTCATACTGCATATTTAGTTTATGATCAAATACTAAAGGCTGTGATCACTAAAGCCCTAAACATGCTTTATGCTTAGAAATATACATTTCAAAATCGCTGTTTCTTGAACCATTGAAAGTTCCATCCATGCAGGATCATGATCGAAAATTGAGTCTGTTTTGGTGGCTTGTTCACAACTGTGTTGAGACGAAACACGGAAAAGAAGACACCCTTGTCTCACACAATTGTCCTGTCTTCTGGTAAGAAGTCACACAGCTGTTGTTGCTTCCGTCCCTCACTGTAAATCACATCAGCCAAGGTTAAATGTGTGAGAGACGAAAATCAAAACAACAACTACATGAAAGAAAAAAGAAAGAACCCATCCCCTAAAATATCAAGCAAGAAAAAACTAGTTTTAATTTGTACAGTTATTTAATGCTTCTTCATATTAAAATCATTCATATCTCAGTTGACAGTTACCATGATATGTATATGTATATATATATATATTTTTTTTTCTTTAGGCCAATGATTGAAAGATTATTGAAAAGTCACAAAATTATAATAAAAGTGGAATCGAAATTAGAGCAGTGTGACTTAAAATGTGGCATGTATATGTTACATGGCAAGATGGGGGTGATGTTTAAAGGTGATCAATTTTTTCTCCAAATTAATGGTTTACAGTCTATAAGAAATTGAAAGAAAATAAAGCAACACATTCAAGTGCAACTTAATGTAGGCATTTAAAGGGGTTTTCTTAAGTTGAACTGTTCATTGAAGAATACTGTCAACTAAAGAGCACACTTGGTTTTGACAGAAGATACCTAAATGCATGCGTGTTCACTCCAAAACTCACACACACACACACAATTTGTGTGCGCACGCACGCACACACGCACACGCACACACACACACACACGTACATAAACACACCATACTGTTGTGGGAGTTTGGGAAAATGTGCTGATGAGTCACAGCAACATGCACAAGAAAGAAACTTGAAACTGCTATAGATGCATGTCTATAAGACTGCAAGCTAAGTTTTGATTGTGTACAAGTACAGATAACCATATAGTTATTTTTGAAGGGATCCCATCAGCAGCAAACCTAATGCTCTGCAGAAACCAACTACAGTGCCTGTTTTACGTTTTGATGACTTATTTCAATTGGTGTCTCTAGATAACAGCAGAAAGAAATGACTAGCAAGTGTGCAACGAGCATCTGATTGTCAAGACATCTAAGATCCTCAGATAAAGACAGGCATGCACAGGCAAAAGACATGCACAGATTGTGTAGAATTTCAAACACTGTATTATCCCCCCCTCACCCCCCGCCCTACCCCCCAAAAAAAAAGTTTTAATGGATAAGGGAATACGACAGTGGAGAAAATATAGGTAAGGCCAAAAAGTGCAGAATGTCAGTGGAAAGATGGACAGGGCTGCATGGCGCTTGACAGAGAGGACTGCATGCAGATCAAAGTACCCTGTCCACACAGTGTGATCACATGGAAAGGCAGCTGTCTCATTCTGCCTCTGCAGCTGCTGGTTCCTTCACAGCTACACTATCATCTGCCCCCATCACTGATTCAGCCTGGGGTTGGTCCTCTGCTGGCTTGAGGCCTTCAGCCAAACCTTCTTTGCTTTCTTCAGCGTGTGATGGTGTTTCTTCAGCTTCAGCTACAGTTTCTGACGTACTTGCTGTGTCTTCAATGATTTTTAGCAGTGCAGGGTCTGCCTTGACGTTGTCTGTTCCCCTCACTGCAGCAATGATTTCTTCAGCACAGGTGATCTCCGTCTCTTCTTGCTCATCATCAGCAGCAGTCAGCTCTGATTCTGCAGCATCTTCCTCTGTTGGTGCCTGTGTTGGTTCTCTCTCAAACTTTACAGACTTTGATTTCATCTCTTTCAGACTGCTGGAGTCTGCTGCTGTCTGTAACTCTGCTTCAGAGTCCTTGGTGTAGCAAAACAAATTAGACACACATGAATGCTATGTTAACAAATGGAAACACAACATTGCTGAAACCCTGCTAAAATGAAAGGTGAATTGCATTTGGAAGCGGAATGTTACATCGTAAACTAAGAGTCATGTAAAATTTGCTACAAGCAAATATAAAGCAGTACAAGCAACTACACACTGAAAAGAATGAAATGAAAAGCTCAACAACATCAAAATTCAGTATTTGTTTAGTGTATGGTTTATAAATGTAATGACTGAACATGAAACAGAAGCAGGAAACTAAGCCTCTACTGTAGCAAGCTGGCAAGGAACACATATTCTGTGAGCTATGAACACAAAACAAAATTAGTTTAACAACAGTACAGATACAACCACCATACAGCATTTTTTTTTAACTGAACATAATGGAGTTTGTTGCAAACAGGAAGCAAGGGGAAAACAAAGGAAAAAAAAAGGAACTTTCAGAAAAGCTTGGGAGACTAAAAAGACATGGACTTTCAACTAAGGGCATCATTAAGATAACTGTGTAATGAAATGTGCATATATGTAGCTTTGATCTAAATGAAAGTGGATACCCCAAAGCTAAACAAAACGTGCTGGAGGAATTATTTACAATCTGTGATACTGAAAAGACAGGGCTCTGTAGCTCAGTGACAAATATATTTGTTCATCAGTTTCTTAAAATAAAAAGTCCTTTGTGTGACTTCACAAATATGATTAGCTTCTATATTTCTCCCCCCCACCCCCCGCCCCCAACAAACTAGCTCCCATTTCTTCCTATCTCCTGTTGAAAAATAATCTGTCCCCATCTTTATTTGCTGTCACCATCTGTGCTCATTAACTTTCAGCCCCACCTCTTTGCCCTGTTAACTTTCAGCCCCACCTCTTTGCCCGTTTCAACCCCACCTCTTTGCCCTGTTTCAGCTCCACCTCTTTGCCCGTTTCAGCCCCCACCTCTTTGCCCTGTTAACTTTCAGTTAACTTTCAGCCCCACCTCTTTGCCCTGTTAACTTTCAGCTCCACCTCTTTGCCCGTTTCAGCCCCCACCTCTTTGCCCTGTTAACTTTCAGCCACACCTCTTTGCCCGTTTCAGCCACCACCTCTTTGCCCTGTTAACTTTCAGTTAACTTTCAGCCCCACCTCTTTGCCCTGTTAACTTTCAGCCCCACCTCTTTGCCCGTTTCAGCCCCCACCTCTTTGCCCTGTTAACTTTCAGTTAACTTTCAGCTCCACCTCTTTGCCTGTTTCAGCCACCACCTCTTAGCCCTGTTAACTTTCAGTTAACTTTCAGCCCCACCTCTTTGCCCTGTTAACTTTCAGCCCCACCTCTTTGCCCGTTTCAGCCCCCACCTCTTTGCCCTGTTAACTTTCAGCCCCACCTCTTTGCCCGTTTCAGCCCCCACCTCTTTGCCCTGTTAACTTTCAGCTCCACCTCTTTGCCCTGTTAACTTTCAGCCCCACCTCTTTACCCTGTTAACTTTCAGCCCCACCTCTTTGCCCTGTTAACTTTCAGCCCCACCTCTTTGGCCTGTTAACTTTCAGCCCCACCTTTTTAACTTTCAGCCCCACCTCTTTGGCCTGTTAACTTTCAGCCCCACCTCTTTGCCCTGTTAACTTTCAGCCCCACCTCTTTGCCCTGTTAACTTTCAGCCACATCTCATTGCCCTGTTAACTTTCAGACCCACCTCTTGCCCTGTAATCATTTAGCCCGCCCCTCGCCCTGTTAGCCTTTTAAATCTACCTCTTGCCTTGTTAAACTTTGAACACTGCTTCTTGCCCTGTTAACTTTCAGCCCCACCTCTTTGCCCTGTTAACTTTCAGCCCCACCTCTTTGCCCTGTTAACCTTCAGTTAACTTTCAGCCCCACCTCATTGCCCTGTTAACTTTCAGCCCCACCTCTTTGCCCTGTTAACTTTCAGCCCCACCTCATTGCCCTGTTAACTTTCAGCCCCACCTCTTTGCCCTGTTAACTTTCAGCCCCACCTCTTTGCCCAGCCCCACCTCATTGCCCTGTTAACTTTCAGCCACATCTCATTGCCCTGTAATCATTTAGCCCGCCCCTTGCCCCGTTAACCTTTTAAATCTACCTCTTGCCTTGTTAAACTCTGAACACTGCTTCTTGCCCTGTTAACTTTCAGCCTCACCTCTTGCCCTGTTAACCTTCAACCTTGCCTCTTGCCCTTTTAACCTTTAGCCCTGCTCATGCCCCTCCCTCCCCACCCCTTCCTACACCTTCCCCTCATTCCCCAACAGCCATCATATCTCCCCGTCCATGATCACCTTTTTGCCTGACGTCAGGACGTCGGGCTGGAGAGTGGCCACCAGTTCAGGGGGCAACACCAGATCGTCAAACAGGATGCGCAGGTCCTTGCTCTGTCGCCTGGCATCGTAGTTCTTCACGAACTGGCGCAGGCGGTTGCTGCGGAAGAGGTTGGCCTCCCGCGTCTTCATCATGGCGTCAGTCAGCTGCAGCCACTTGTGTTCCAGACACTCCAGGACTGTGGGGCGATTGCTGCAGCATAGGGTGGGGAGCTGTGAGTTATTGGTGGGCAGATACAGGTAGGTGCAATACTGCTGCACTACAGAGCTGTGAGTTATTGGTGGGCAGATACAGGTAGGTGCAATATTGGTGGGCAGACACAGGTATGTGCAATACTGCTGCACTACAGAGCTGTGAGTTATTGGTGGGCAGATACAGGTAGGTGCAATATTGGTGGGCAGACACAGGTATGTGCAATACTGCTGCACTACAGAGCTGTGAGTTATTGGTGGGCAGATACAGGTAGGTGCAATATTGCTGCACTACAGAGCTGTGAGTTATTGGTGGGCAGATACAGGTAGGTGCAATATTGCTGAACCACAGAGCTGTGAGTTATTGGTGGGCAGGTACAGAGAGGTGCAATAGTGGTGGGCAGACACAGGTATGTGCAATACTGCTGAACCACAGAGCTGTGAGTTATTGGTGGGCAGATACAGCGAGGTGGAATAATACTTCTGATACACGTCAGGCTTTTCATTCTCACTGTTTGAATTCCACCTCACAAAGCACCAAAATTTTGTTGTTCAAACCAGTTCATGTCAAATTTACATGATTTGCTGTTGTTGTCTTTTTTTTCTTTTTTTTTTAACCCATTTTATTAATCAATGTAAGCACGTATTTTCTCTTTTTGATTTTCGTTACAATGAAATCAAAGTGGCAAAGTGGTTAGCATTGCCACCTGATGGCTGGGAGGACATGGGTTTGATTCCCAACAAAGGTGGGCTAGCTCCTACCCAGAGTTGAGTGCAACTGACTTAAATGGGAAGACTGGGATTACACAGTCAAGTATCATCCACTTCACGGATGCGTCTTTGGGTGTGTTGCTGAAATTTCCTTACCAACACTGCAAGTGTCTGTATCTCTTGTGCCTGGTTAATGCCGGAATATCATTATGAAAGGAAGCATAGAGAACAGCCTTGTCATGTAGTCCCAAACCTTAAAGGACCTCCGTAGCAACATCATCATCAGCATCCTCCACCTTCATCATCAGTAAGAAAAAAATGTCTGTAATTCTGTGGCCTTTCATGCCCTGCTCTCATGGTGACCTCAGTTTCGATACCCCTCCACTTCTGTGCCTGGGGTGCATCCTATCAAGGTCTTCACTGTCGGCAGATTCATGGGGGACTGTTGTTGGAGGGATATGGTGGCGGTCTCCACTCTGGGGGAACACTCATTCAATCTGGCTCTGTGGCTAAGCTATTATTGAAATCAGTAGGGGGCATAGTAGGTGGTGTGCTAAGTATGCTAAATCAGAACAGGCACCACTGAACACGACTGAAGTGTCCCAGCAGCAGTGCAAGGTCTCCTCTGGTGTGTGGCCTCTTGCTGACCTAATATCATGGTTGCCTGTGTACTGCCAACACTGTGACTGCGACAGAACAACCCAGGTGTGGATGTATATGGAGGACTTTGAATGAGCGGTGTGGAAGTAATGCTATTGAAATGGAGCAGATGATGGGACAGCAAAAAAAAAAAGACAAAAAAGAAAAAGAAAAAAAAGACAAGAAATTGATGCATATAATCGATTTAAGCAAGTACTGGAATGCAGTATCCAGCTCTGTCTTAACAAGAGTTGCATTTTTCACATTTTTTAATTTCCTGACATGATCCCACTTTTTTTCAATGAAAACAAGACAATATATTAACAATCCGAACATTTATCTTAAGACTGCAAATCAATAGAAAGTTAAAGGAGCACTCATCATTGTTTTTAATAGCCATCTTCCACACATGACTCTGACCTTGGCAGTCGTTTCATGACCTTGAAGAGGAACTTGAGCGCCTCATGGGAGACACCATCCAGAAGATCCCCAGCGTCATAGCGACTGTAGGCAACGTTGATCAGCGTTTCTTCATCGCTGCTGCCAGCGAAGGGGGATAAGCCACTCAGCCTGCACAACCACCATGTTCAGTGCATGACACAATTCAGTGCAGGGTTCATAAACAGGAAAGATCAGTCATACAGGGGATCAGGGGCACACAGAGACATAGTTACGATGTACTTGGCCATGGAGTGATATGACAGTGAAGGGAGTAACAGTGACTTGTCTTCATGAAAGGTGGGTTTCTCTCTGAACACGTGTACAGACGCAATGGCAGAAACACACAATTACTCATCCCTGCGCACGCATGTGTGCACATGCACGCGCGCACACACGCACACACAACACACACACAAACTTACAGCAGGAAAGTGAGTGTTCCCACACCCCAGACATCAGATGCTGGTGAAGCCTTGTCCTTCACCACCACTTCAGGGGCTGCAACAGACAACCATTGTTTTTTTGGTTTTTTTGGCAGTGCACCGTAAAATTTTTTTAAAAAATCCCTAAGACATTGTGTAAGAAAAGAAACAAAGATTTTTTTTAAACATCAGAACATGGGACCATGGGAGCTTCTCTACTCTTTCTCCTCCCTTCAGATCAGCTCTCTCATGTCTCTCAGTCATCATATACGTGCTTGATACCACTTCTGTCCCAAAGAAGAGATGCAAACAGAACACACACACACACACACACACACACACACACACACACACACACACACACACAAAAGGAACCTTTGTGGAAGTGCCTAAAAACTCTCACACCGAAGTAAACGTCAGGTGTGAACACTGACCGATGAAGTCTGGGTAGCCTTTACGTGGGACGGACACCCCTTCAGCCCCATTGGTCAGCACATGGGCCATAGAGAAGTCCGCCAGGCGGATGTCCAGGCCATGGCGGGAGGACACGAGCAGAGCCGCTGGCTGAAGGTTGAGGTGGATGACACTGTTGCGATGCAAGTACTGCAAGGCGTACAGAACCTGCAACCCCCAGTCACACCTCGCTGTGAATGACAGCTTCACCGCTCCCACCATGACTGTTGTTTGACAACCATGACAAGCATGAAAATGAAGAAATAACATACAGACTGATCTCACATACTAAATAACAGACAGATCTCACTTTCTTCGAGTACAGATAAGAACCATTTTCATAAGCAGAAAAAAAGTAGAAATGTTCATGACATCATTACATAGTTATTCAAGAAGTTATAAGTGTGTTGGTGTTTTTTTTCTTTTGTATATTCCTATAAACTGTGTAATTTTGTTGAAGTCTAGTAAAAGAATGTTTTATAGTGTGAGAATGATGATGGTAATGATGGATGGGTTTTCTACCAGTTAAAGATAAAGGTAAACATCAAAACACCTCATTTCAGCTCTCTCTCTTTTCCTGATGGCATAATTTAGAGGAACATTTCAACATCCAATATGTACTCTAACATTCAGTCACATGGATATGAACAGTCCTCTCTCTTATCTTTAGAATCTACATGAAATAAGTGTGACGAGACATAATCTGTCCTCTGTCTTCAGAAGATGTGAGTTGAGGAAAACAATGGAAACAGATGGTTGGTCACCTGTCGAATGATGTAGGCAACATTGTCCTCAGAGTAGCGACGGCGCAGAGATAACCGCTGAGCCACGTGTATCCCTGGGACATCGTCAAACACAAGGAACAGGGTGGTTGGGGTGGAGAAGGCCGATTGCAGTCGCAGGATGGTCTCATGACGCATGGTTTTCAGGACGTCAAACTCGCGCTGACTGTCGGGGAGGGAGGTGGGAACACACTTCACCAGGCAGTGCTTGGAGGTCTTCTTGTTGCTGCCCTCCTTCAACTCTCCAAACTGGCCCCTGAGGCAGTGGGGTTATCAATTAGTGAATCAGTGAATCAGCTTCATTCATAACATAGGATGTGTAGAAATGTCCACACTTTGGTTGTGTGATCACAGTGCTACCCACACAAAAATACACACAAAAAACAAGGAGAAACAATTAAATGCATGCATAGCACACACACACACACACACACACACACACACACACACACACACACACAAACACACACATAGCAACTGATTTTGACAGTTGGACGAAAAAGTGCATGACATTGGCTAACATTGGAGTACCAGTAATATGTTTTTACTGCTTTTCTGAAGAGAGTAAGAGAAGAAATTTTTCTCTGGTGTCAGACGTTGTCTAGTCAGTCTTCTGTCCCTCTCTCTTCATTTATGTCTGTCTCATTTGTGATTTGAAGCTCCCCTGACCCGGAAAACACAGCACCAGTGCCTGTGCTTTTCCATAACCCATTGAATATTGATATAACGAATGACATATTTTGTGCATTTTGATCTTCTGCATGTGTGTTCAAATGAAAGGAGTTCAGACACTAACATGTTGACACAAACGTTGACCTGGGACACTGAAATCATCTCTGTCCTTGAGGCAAATTTGATGAGGTGTGTAATCTTTCTTTTTACACAAACACAAAGCATGAGTCAACAAAATGAAGAATACAGCAATCAAGCCGATCAAAAGCAGGACAGTGGTACTCACTTCCACAGTGTGTCTCCCAGGACGTACTCCTTGCTTGGTTCACCTGTCTGGAGGGTGGGTGTAGAGGTGTCGACGGGAGCTTCTTCCGAGGCCTCTGACTCACGCGGTTTGCTGGCAATCTCCTTGCCCTCCTCCTGTCTCTGCTTCAGCTGGTCCAGGGTCAGGTCTCCCAGCCTCAGGGAGCTGATAGACCCTGCACAGTCAGACGCAACTTTCATTGTGTGCTCTTCCGGTACCATGTCGGCATTCAACATCAAGACACTCTCCTCTCCCTGTAAATCATATTCCATCCCCTTCAGTTGTCCATCATCATTTAAAAAAAAAAAGTGTTAGTGCTAATAATACTTCCGATACATAGCTTATTCTATCCTCTTTCAGTTGTCTGTTTTATCATTTTTTAGCGTTAATGCCAATATACTTCCAATACATAGTTCACAGTTTTATGTAAACAGTTTCCCCCCCTCTCTTCTATTCCTGCAGCATATGGTTGGCCCTCAAGGCCTGACCAGTACACTGGATTCATGTGCATGTCAGGCGTCTGCCCCTTGTTTTATCTATTCTTTTAAAATGTGCAATAGTATATGTAACGTTGATCAGCGTCTACGCTCTGACACCTCCTTGAAACAAACTGAAACTCTGGGCCTTAGCACACACCTTATATTCTTCTTGTCTGTTGGTGGTGACCTCCATGACCCCCCTCACCTTGTTTGTTGGTGGTGACCTCCATGACCCCCCTCACCTTGTTTGTTGGTGCGGACCTCCATGACCCCCCTCACTTTGTTGAAGGTGACCTCCATGACCCCTGACCTTGTTTTTTGGTGTTGACCTCCACGACCCCCTCTCCTTTGTTGGTGGTGACCTCCATGACCCCCTTTCTTTTGTTGGTGGTGACCTCTATAACCCCTCACCTTGTTTTGGTAGTGATGACCTCTATAATCCCTCACCATGTTTGGTGGTGGTGACCTCTATAACCATACCCCTCACCTTGTTTTGGTGGTGGTGACCTCTATAACCCCTCACCTTGTTTTGGTGGTGGTGACCTCTATAACCCCTCACCTTGTTTTGGTGGTGGTGACCTCTATAACCCCTCACCTTGTTCTGTGGTGGTGACTTCTATAACCCTTCACCTTGTTTGGTAGTGGTGACCTCTATAACCTCTCACCTTGTTTTGGTGGTGGTGACCTCTCTAACCCCTCGCCTTGTTTTGTGGTATTGACCTCTCTAACCCCTCACCTTGTTTTGGTGGTGGTGACTTCTATAACCATACCCCTCACCTTGTTTTGTGGTGATCTCTATAACCCCTCACCTTGTTCGGTGGTAGTGACCTCTATAACACCTCACCTTGTTTGGTGGTGGTGACCTCTATAACCCCTCACCTTGTTTGGTTGTGGTGACCTCTATAACCCCTCACCTTGTTTTGGTGGTGGTGACCTCTATAACCCCTCACCTTGTTTGGGTGGTGGTGACCTCTATAACCCCTCACCTTGTTTGGTGGTGGTGACCTCTATAACCCCTCACCTTGTTTGGTGGTGGTGACCTCCACAGAAGACCAGCTGAAAGGCCCACGCCCCAGGAGGTTGGCAGCAGACACACGCAGACGGTATGGTGTCTCTGGCTTCAGGCCTGACACCACACACGTCTCCAGGGGAGTGTACACACAGCTGGTCCACCGGCTGTCTCCTGGTTAACACACACTGCGTCATCAGGCCACTTCAATGGGAAAACACACACACACACACACACACACATACACAAAAATGATTTATTTAATGAAAAAAAAAATCACCCTCTGAAGATTCTGAGACGGTTTTCAGCCCACATCTTTACCCATTGTTCTTTGTAGTCTTCGGCAGGTTGTTTTCAGGGAAGCATTGAAAGAAGTCAGTATTGTGTTGGTAGTTCAAGACAAGAAGATAACATGGTAGTCAGAGTAAACAGATTGGTCTTTACCATCTCCCACAGAATACTCAATAGCTGCAAGGCTTTTTTCTTCTATACAACGAGTCAAAGCAAACCGGTGAGGCAAAGAATATTCTATAACATGTATCAAAGTGATATAATTTGCTCATTTGAAAAACAGTCCAGTTATAGCATGAAGCACTTACCTGCTGCTTTGTAGTCCACTCTGTAGTAGAGTATGGGGCAGTTTCCATCAAAACGAGGAGCCTCCCACATCAGGATCAGTTCATTAGCTGCTATCTGTAGGACTGCCGGTCTGCCTGGTCTTTCTGGCACATCTGTTTCAAGAAAAGAAAAGACACACAAAAACACTCTCAAAAACCTGAATATGGATAAATACTATAAACAGCTTTATTTTCAGCTTGTTTGTGTATTGGCCTACCATCCACAGGATAATTCTGTTAGAGTTATGTCTTGATATCAGCTGTTTGTACTGGATATCTTCCAACAGTTCTTACGTCAGGTGTGCAATATGTTTGTGCTGGATATCTGCACA
Source organism: Babylonia areolata (assembly GCF_041734735.1). Classification (NCBI taxonomy): domain Eukaryota; kingdom Metazoa; phylum Mollusca; class Gastropoda; order Neogastropoda; family Buccinidae; genus Babylonia; species Babylonia areolata. The sequence continues at coordinate 43,114,771 of NC_134893.1, read as the reverse complement.
CATTTCTGATTTGAAATGTGTTTGTGTTGGATATCTGCCCACAACTCTGATGTCAGGGATGCAGTGTGTTTGTGCTGGATATCTGAACACATTTCTGATGTGATGTGTGCAGTGTGTTTGTGCTGGATATCTACACACATTTCGGATGTGCAATGCATTTATGCTGTGTGATCTGCAGACACAATTATGATGCAAGGTGTGCAATATGTTTACACTGTTCATTAAATGTTGAAAAAACATACATGTCAAGGAGAATCAAACCCATGCTTTTTGGGTTTTTTTATTCTGGGAGAAGCCCTCACCTCCCTGCAGTAACCTCATCCTGCTGGAGGCTCGGCCTGACTTGCTCCTGGCCACACACTTGTACACGCCGGCGTCGTAGGGCTTGGCCGCAGTAATGGTCAGTGTGGCCTGTCCGTCCTCGTACAGCTCCTGTTTGACCCGGGTGCCGTCCGACAGCAGTTCCTCGTTCTTGTACCAGACTGTGGAGTAGGGGGGCGGCCCCTCCAGCGCGCAGTACATGGTGATGGTGTCCCCTGTTTCAAAGGTCAGGTCCTGCAGACGCTGCCGGAACACCGGCACGGGGCCTCCAGCTGTGTGGACACCAGGGGGGTCAGGGTGTTATTCATTGAAATACATTGGGATACATTGATATACATTGACACAGGCTGTGAACACCATGCAGATCAGGTTGTCATACATTGAAATACATTGGGATACATTGGAGTACATTGACACCAGCTGCGGACACCACTGAGGTCAGTTTGTCATACATTGAAATACACTGGGATACGTTGACACTAGCTGTGGACACCATGGAGGTCAGTTTGTCATACACTGAAATACACTGGGATACGTTGACACTAGCTGTGGACACCATGGAGGTCAGTTTGTCATACATTGAAATACACTGGGATACGTTGACACTAGCTGTGGACACCATGGAGGTCAGTTTGTCATACATTGAAATACACTGGGATACGTTGACACTAGCTGTGGACACCATGGAGGTCAGTTTGTCATACATTGAAATACACTGGGATACGTTGACACTAGCTGTGGACACCATGGAGGTCAGTTTGTCATACACTGAAATACACTGAGATGTGTTGACACTAGCTGTGGACACCATGGAGGTCAGTTTGTCATACACTGAAATACACTGAGATGTGTTGACACTAGCTGTGGACACCATGGAGGTCAGTTTGTCATACATTGAAATACACTGAGATGTGTTGACACTAGCTGTGGACACCATGGAGGTCAGTTTGTCATACACTGAAATACACTGAGATGTGTTGACACTAGCTGTGGACACTATGGAGGTCAGTTTGTCATACATTGAAATACACTGGGATACGTTGACACTAGCTGTGGACACTATGACCTCCACTGGGATACGTTGACACTAGCTGTGGACACCATGGAGGTCAGTTTGTCATACATTGAAATACACTGGGATACGTTGACACTAGCTGTGGACACCATGGAGGTCAGTTTGTCATACATTGAAATACACTGGGATATGTTGACACTAGCTGTGGACACCATGGAGGTCAGTTTGTCATACATTGAAATACACTGGGATACACTGAAATACACTGAGATAAACTTATACCAGCTGCTGTGACCACAGCAGTTAGTTTGTCATACACTGAAATACACTGGGATACACTGACACCAGCTACTGGGACCATAGCAGTCAGGTTATCATACACTGAAATACATTGGGATAAACTAAAATACACTGGGACACGTTGAAATACATTGGGATACACTGACACCAGCTGTGGGGACCATAGAGGGTAGGTTGTTATATTGACACAGGCTATGAACACCATAGGGGTCAGGCTGTCATACACTGAAATACATTGGGACACATTGAAATGTGCTGACATCAACATCACCTGTCCTCTCCCACACAAATTAAGATTATAATAGTCATGTATGAAGACAGTGAAATCAGGACAGTCCACTCTCAGGTAAATAAAGTTATTAAAAGAAGGATTCAAGACTTTTTATCACATAGTGATTGGATGAACCAAATTGAGTGCCTGTCACATGTTCTAGTCATTGTTAGCACAGAAATCCAACATTTGCACACTTGACTTCATCACCGAAAAAAGCACAGCTAAATAATTTATTTGATTATCTTCATGTAATGATAATATCTGTAATTTACTTACTAAAACCTGGTTACAATATGCTTTGAGAGACACAGTCTTTATGACTGGTAGACAGATTGTTTTCAACACTTGCTTGTGCCTTCCCCAGCCCATTTGAATTACAATAAATAATGAATCACTTTGCTCCAAATCACATTTTCTTTCTCAAGAGACCCAACACTTGGTGGTTAAGGTATACGCACAGAGATATTTTCCAGTAAACTGACCCTCCACTTCAGTGAAGACGGTTATCGAATACACACAGAGATATTTTCTAGTATAATTCACCCTCCCCTTCAGTGAAGATGGTTATCATATACACACAGATAATTTCCTGTAAAACTCACCCTCCCCTTCAGTGGATATAGAAGAACGTCTGGAGTCGACACTTCCCTGTCTCTGTGGTTCACGGGTTTTCCTGGCCTGCTTCCGCTCCTCCAGCCACTGCAGTTCCTTCTCCAGGGATGGTGGGATCTCCTCCTTGTCAATGTCAGCCATTTTCCGACGCTCCTTCATCATCTTGAATCTGAACAACAACACACTGGACACATTGCATCTGGACAACAACTACACGTATTGGACACATTGTACCTGAACAACAACAACACACTGGACATATTGTGTCTGAACAACAGCTACACATATTGGACACATCATACCGGACAACAACACAGATTGGATGTATTGCATCAGAATAACACACATCGGACAAATTGTATCTGAACAACTACAATACACATTGGACGTATTGTATCAGAATAACACACACTGGACACATTGTATCAGAACAACAACAACACACAATGGACATATTATAGCAGAACAACAATGACACACATTGGACAGAGTATATCAGAACAACAATAACATGCATTGGATACATTATATCTGAATAATAACACGATTTGGACACATCTACAATCTGCTTCATCAATGAGGGTGTGTGTGGTTTGCATGTGGTGTATGAGTGTACTGTGTGGTGTGGGGGTATGGGGGTATGTTTGGTGTGTGTTGGGGATGTGGTGTGCAATGTTTTGTGTAAGTTGTATATGGTGTGTGTGTGTGTGATGTTGCTAGTGAATGCTGATACACACATTCTGTGAAAAAACCATCTCCCCTCTCAATGCTACAATATTCCTGTCATCACAAAACACATTCCATCAAAACTGTAAACACAAACCAATGTCAGACCTGCAGGTCCATTCCAGACCCCCTGCCAAATGCTTCAGCCTCTCAGACCTTTCCCTTTCGGCCTCTCAGACCACCCACCTTTCCCTTTCAGCCTCTCAGACCACCCACTTTTCCCTCTCAGACCACCCACCTTCCCCTTTCAGCCTCTCAGACCACCCACCTTTCCCTTTCAGCCTTTCAAACCACCCACCTTTCTCTTCAGCCTCTCAAACCACCCACCTTTCCCTCTGAGACCACCCACCTTTCCCTCTCGGCCTCTGAGACCACCCACCTTTCCCTTTCGGCCTCTCAGACCACCCACCTTTCCCTCTCAGCCACTCAGACCACCCACCTTTCCCTCTCAGCCTCTCAGACCATTTCCCTCTCAGCCTCTGAGACCACCCACCTTTCCCTTTCAGCCTCTGAGACCACCCACCTTTCCCTCTCAGCCTCTCAGACCATTTCCCTCTCAGCCTCTGAGACCACCCACCTTTCCCTTTCGGCCTCTCAGACCACCCACCTTTCCCTCTCAGCCTCTCAGACCACCCACCTTTCCCTTTCGGCCTCTCAGACCACCCACCTTTCCCTTTCAGCCTTTCAAACCACCCACCTTTCTCTTCAGCCTCTCAGACCACCCACCTTGTCTCTTTCAGCCTCTCAGACCACCCACCTTTCTCTTCAGCCTCTCAGACCACCCACCTTTCCCTTTCGGCCTCTCAGACCACCCACCTTTCTCTTTCAGCCTCTCAGACCATTTCCCTCTCAGCCTCTCAAACCACCCACCTTTCCCTCTCAGTCTCTCAGACCACCCACCTTTCCCTTTCGGCCTCTCAGACCACCCACCTTTCCCTTTCAGCCTCTCAGACCACCCACTTTTCCCTCTCAGACCACCCACCTTTCCCTTTCAGCCTCTCAGACCACCCACTTTTCCCTCTCAGACCACCCACCTTTCCCTCTCAGACCACCCACCTTTCCCTCTCAGACCACCCACCTTTCCCTCTCAGACCACCTTTCCCTCTCAGACCACCCACCTTTCCCTCTCAGACCACCCACCTTTCCGACCACCCACCTTTCCCTCTCAGACCACCCACCTTTCCCTTTCGGCTGGAGACAATCCCTCATCATCAAAGAGAAAAGCGGAGGAATCCACAGAGCCTGTGGAGCGTTTGTAGCCACGGATGCGTGCTGTGTATTCAGGGTCTTTGAGGGGGAGGAGGCCAGAGTCTGGGCCCTGGCCGTACCGTGACTGCCACTCGTACCTGCACACCACACAGTGAATGTCTCTTGAGGAACAATTATAAAGTACAAAGATTCACGTGAACATTCAATGGATATGTTATTCATAATATCTACTAGAAAATGGTATTCATACATGGAACTTGTGGAAAATCATGGTGTCTGTTTGAAACACTTTTCTGATGCACAAAAATGTTGCTCAAATGTTTCTTGTATATGGACACACCTGTGTGAAGTCAAGTGAAATCAATACCGATTGATAAATATGTTGTATATTTGCCTGAAACATGTGTGCTTGTACATATAAGCTTGACAGATGTGTTTTCACAACAAAAATATGAGTAAGAAAAAAGAAAGTATGTTTATGTCAGCATAGAAACACAGAAATCACACTTCTGTGAGTCTGAATGGTAGCTGCACAACATGTAACAACAACAACAACAACAAAGTTTGCATAATTTTTCTGCAATGATAATTATGTACTCTGACATTTGTCCCACCTCGTAAGCAACCTGATAACTTATTGTGAGCATGGATCTAACAAAGAAGTAGTATGCACACCAACTGTGTTTTATCTGTATATTACCACTGAAGTATGAAGCACTGTGTATGGAGGGAGAAATTTTAGACAACTGAAAACCATTATTGTAATGCATCATCCATCTCCCACTGAAAGTTTAAAATAAACCAAATCAGAACTCAGAAGCACTCTTTAAGGCATAGGAAAAAACAAAAAAAAAACCAACAGAAATGCCCAGACATTACAATTATTATCATTATGAAGCTTCAGGAAGATTTTCCATTCAAACTCTGCTGCTGTCAGTGGCACATACCATGACTCAGAATCCAGGAACTCTCCGTACGCCTCAATGTCGGGGAAGGAGACAGCGCCAGTAGTGGGATCTACAGCAGGACGGAGACCTTTCTCCGACACCTCTCCGCCTGTCAGCTGTCTCTGCAGTGTGCGCAGGTAGGCCACTGTCCTGGCTGCTGTGGACTGGCGCTGTGGGACAGTGGGGATGGTCGTGTTTTAGTCAGGATGGAGCTGGTTGTGAGCGATCGTGGCTATGTTCATGAGCAGGCACTGATGTGTATACAATGTACACACACACACACACACACACACACACACACACACACACACATACACACAACAAACACACACACACATACATTTAAACACACACACACACAGAGGGGCACACACACATGCACACAAACACACATACATCACACATACACACATTTACACACACACATGTGCAAACACACACACACACACACACACACACACACATGCTTCCCCCCTCCCATTCAAAGATCCTAACTATGGTGTATTACTGTGACAAAAATAACATAATTCCGTCAGCTCAAACTGGATTCCGGAAAGGAAGATCTACAATTGATCATCTGACCCGTCTCACTACCCAAATTAAAAAACAGTTTTCTAAGCGAAAAAGTATCCTTGCGTCCTTCTTCGATCTTACTAAAGCTTATGACCGAGTGTGGCATAGCAGACTGTTATTTAAGCTGAAACAAATTGGTCTGTCGGGTCATGTTTATGACTATGTTAAATCCTTTTTAAGTGGGAGATATATAGTGGCAAAAGTGGGAGTAACTTTATCAACCTCTAGGCCTATAAACATGGGAATCCCGCAGGGTTCCATTATTTCTCCATTGTTGTTCAACATTATGCTTTATGATTTACATACATGTTTTTCATCATCTACCAAGCTGGCTCAATATGCTGATGATATTGCTATATGGATTCAGACATCCTTGAGGAAAAGGACAAGCCTACATTACATAAATTATGTACAGAAACATTTTCAGGGTGAACTCGATAGACTGAGTAGCTATATGCAATCTAATGGTTTTGAGTTTTCTGTAGAAAAAACACATTTGATCCTCTTTAATAATGGTTATAATCCCAGCAAACTACCACGGTTTTTTTTAGGAGGACGTGAAATATTTTTCAAGTCGGAAATCAAATTTCTTGGGATCCTGTTTACTTCAAAACTAAACTGGAAGAAACACATTGATTCAATGGTGACTAAAGCAGTTAAAAGTTTAAATTTCTTAAAAATTGTAAGTCACTCTCCTTGGGGACAAGACTCCAAAATTCTTTTACATTTAGCGACATCTCTCGTAAGATCAAGATTGACCTACGGTCAAGAAATTTTCTTTTCTGCCCCGCCGACGTTCCTAAAGAAGCTGCGAATAATTGACAGTAAAGCTGTGAAACTGGCTTTAGGGGTACCTGTGCATACTAAGACCTCAGAAGCCTATAAGCTTGCGGGTATTCTACCACTAGATGAAATCAGAAAATTAAGTTCTGCTAAATATATTGTGAGATGTACAGCAGTGGATGATTTTGAGGAATTAAATATTAGGTCTGATATTGATTTTCCAAAAAATGCACAAAATAATTCAAATCTACAAACCATTCGCACATATGTGTCAGATATTTTAAATTCTTCAGACATTAATTTGCATGATATGGCACCTCGTGTTCTGGTGCCACCTGTCCCTCCCTGGGAGTTAACAAAAGCAAACGTCAACATATGTGCTTCTGACACAACAAAAGGAGAATCTCCACATATAATAGCAGCATCTGTCAGAATTGAATTAGAAGAAAATTTTGATTATCATTTAAAAGTTTACACTGATGGCTCGGTCCTGGATGATAGCAGTGCAGGATCTGCTTTTGTCATTCCTGACCTAAAAACAGAAAAATCATATTATTTAGGTAAGGGACATTCAATTTTTACAGCTGAATTGGTGGCCATCCTTATGGCTTTAAATCATCTTGTTGATATACCAATCATAATAAGTAATATCCTATTTTGTGTTGATTCTCAATCTGTCTTAAAAGGTTTGCTCCTTTTTGAGAATAATCAAAGAGAAGATTTATTTTTTGAAATTAGGTATTTATTGCACTCCCTATTTGTGAAGGGTACAAATGTTGATTTTTGTTGGATACCATCCCACACTGGATTCCGTTATAACGACCAAGCAGATAGGGCAGCAAAAAGGGGAGCAAAAAATCATATAGATAGTATAAAAGTATATTGCCCATTGTCATACAAGGAAATAAGCAATATACTAGAAAGAGACTTTTATAGGTGCTTGAATTCAAGTCTAAAACCTCGTCAGTTGACTCTCTCAGACTTTGGTCCGATTCGCAGACCAATTCTGAGCTTAGCTCTCAGACTATTATCAAATTCATTACGGACCAAGTATTGTTCTAATGTCAAGTGTATATGCTTTAATAACCTGACAATTGAGCATATAATTTTTCACTGTAGCTTGATGAAGCCTTTTGTACACGAAAGTGTGTCTTCACAAGTGACTGAGAACGTTGATGTTTTTGACTTTTTGCATTCATTATCAGTTGTTTCGCTTGTCAGTTTAACGACTTCTCTTTTACGAAGTCCTTTAAGTAATTTCCTGTAACTGTATTTAGAGGGTTTTTTTTGTTTGTTTGTTTGTTTTGTTTTTCTTTCAAATTTCACCCACATTTTTACCCTCATTTGCCCAGTTTCCCCAAACCCTTCATTCATCCACATCTCCCACCCCTTCTAACAGATAATACTCAGATGTATTCATAAATACTTTTACAAAATGTCTTCAATCACCGATATGTGTGACGGGACATTAAACAAAAATTCCTTCCTCCTTCCTAACTATGGACTCACATCAAATCAAACTTTCCAGACATAAAAAAAGAAGAGACTTTTCCACCCAACATTTTCCTGCCTCGTCTACAGACCATACACTAGTCAACAACAAAACAGGACAGACACAGACACAGAATACTTAATTGTCTCAACAAGAGAAGTTCATGATGATGATGATGATGCTGTAAATTGTTCCTCAACGGGCGCAATAGCCGAGTGGTTAAAGCGTTGGACTGTCAATCTGAGGGTCCTGGGTTCGAATCACGGTGATGGCGCCTGGTGGGTAAAGGGTGGAGATTTTTACGATCTCCCAGGTCAACATATGTGCAGACCTGCTAGTGCCTGAACCCCCTTCGTGTGTATATGCAAGCAGAAGATCAAATACGCACGTTAAAGATCCTGTAATCTATGTCAGCGTTCGGTGGGTTATGGAAACAAGAACATACCCAGCATGTACACCCCCGAAAACAGAGTATGGCTGCCTACATGGCGGGGTAAAAATGGTCATACACGTAAAAGCCCACTCGTGTGCATACGAGTGAACGCAGAAGAAGAAGAAGTTCCTCACCTGTTTCTTGTCCCTGTCCTGGAAGGCCTTGATGGGAGCCACGTCAATGCTGGCTCCACCGTCTGTCTTCTTCAGCCAGGGATGGGCCAGGCACTCGTCCACTGTTGGCCGGTCACTGGAAACATCACATTCATGATACCCATTACATATATATATATATATATTTATGATAGAGTCTCCTGTCGGACTGACAGATGAGTAGGCAGGCAGGCTTATCTGTCGGTGTGTGTCCTCATATGGGAGAAGAGGCCAATTCTGGATGCGCAGCACTTCCCACTGGTGTTGCAATGGAAAAACGTCTCCAGGAGTTGAGCCCTGCTTCCTTCGCTCACGCTTCTCCTTAATGGCCAGCATTCTCTTGTTTTCAAAGCATCCTCCAGCAAGAGCAGTCAAGGGCATCAGTTTCCCATGAAGCGATGTCTATGTCACAGGCTTTGAGGTTTGTCTTCAAGGTGTCCTTGAAGCGCTTGCAGGGTCTTCCAAGTTCACAGTGGCCTTCCTTCAGCTGGCCATACAAAAGCATCTTGGGGATCCTGCTGTCGCCTGACCAGCACATGTGACTTTTTTTGTGAAGAGGAGTTGTGCAGTCCCTTCCCCACTCTCTCGCCTACTGACGCTCACAGTCCCACAGGTGCAGATACTGCCACGTGTAGAACAGCCTCGGCAGGTGCAGGTTTTTTCTTTGGAGTTCCGTCTCCTAGAGGACTTCCAGCCAAGAATAAGAGCTTCCCCTGCCCTTTGGTCATCCTCTTCCACCTTCACAGCCGTTGGGAAAGGTTTCCTCCTCCGTCTGGTCCGTCGTTGGGAGACTTCACATGCAGCAGGTAGTACTGGGTTACATGGTACCAGCAGCAAGGGCTATGCCCCTGACCTGATATATATATATATATATATATATATATATATATATATATATATATACCTTAGAAAAAGAATACTAAGAATATCACCCCTCCCCCCTCAACCCCCCCCCCCCCCAAAAACAACAAAAAAAACCCAGAAAAAAACAAGGCCATGATTGCAGGATGTGAAATAAATGAACAACAGAATATGAAACAAGATGTTCATGAGATGTGATTGTAGAAACTGATAACATGAACTGTGACATTTATGACACAGCATTGTAATATACAGATAAACCAATAATTATAAAACAAGAAGTCTGTTAAATGTAAACCATTTACAGAGACAGACATACATATAAGGAATGAAATACACACACGCACACACAGACACACAAACACACACACACACAAGAGCACAGGCACACACACAGGCACCAACTTACTCTGGGTCCTTCTTGAGGATTTGGGAGATGAAGTCTTTGGCGTCTTTGGACACGGTGGAGAAGGGCTTGCAGACATCGAAGTTCCAGTCACAGGCCTGGGTCTTCTTCAGGCTGTCGGCCACACTGTCCGCCTGGAAGGGGGACTGACCACCAAGGCTGCACAGGGAGGATGTGTGAATACAGTTACTGTTATCATTATCATTGTTATGATCATCGTTATTATTAGTGACACTAGCCACTTCATTATGGCATCTGGTTCTCTTTATTATTATAGCTGTGTGATGTGCTAGGTCATACTTTTTTTTCTTGTTCTTTAAATTTCATTTCTCTGTGTTGTATTATTATTATTATTATCATTATTATTATTATCATGATTATTATTATTATTAATATCATCATCATTATCATTATTATTATTATCATTATTATTATCTAACAACACTAGCCACTTTTCCATGGCATCTGGTTCTCTTTATTCATTACAGCTGAGTGATGTACTTGATTCTTCAAATTTTTTGCAGCTGTTTTTTTATTTTTTATATCTCTGTGCATTTCTTATTTTGACTGTATGTACATATATATACATGTGTATGAGCAAGAAGAAGGGAGTAAAGGTATGAGTGTGTGTGTGTGTGTGTGTGTGTGTGTACATGTGTGCATTAAGTGTGTAAATGTGTCATTGTGCATGGGAGAATTAGTGTGTGTGTTGTGTTGTGTTGTGTTGTGTTGTGTGCGTGTGCGTGTTTGTGCTTCCACACACATGAGAATGTGTACGACAGAGAGACGGAGACAGACAGACAGACAGACAGAGAGACAGACAGAAAGAGAGATAGAGACAGACTCTCTAGCTCTTTAATGACGGGGCCAATGTGCCAATGTCAAGTGGGTGGGTGGGTGGGGAGGGGGTGGGGGCCTAGGGGGCGGGGCAGGGTACAGAAGTAGATACCAATGATTGGCAGTACATGAACGTCAAGTGTGGAGGTGTGGATGGGGAAGCGGGCAAGGATGTATAACCCCACAACACGATGGAGAGACAGAGACAGACATTTAAAAAGAAAAAAGCAACAGACGCTACTCACAGGATGTAGGCCAGCACACCAACGCCCCACACATCGGAGGCGGTGGAGATGGGTTTGACGTCCAGGGCCTCAGGTGAGGTGAAGCCAGGTGTGCCGTGGTTGAGGAAGGTGTCCTGGGTGGGGGGCAGTCTCCGGGCCAGCCCAAAGTCAATCAGCTTGGCACTGTCCAGCGTGTCCCCAGACAGCAGCAGGTTGGACGGCTGACACACACACACACACACACCGGACATGTACAGCTGGTTGTTTATTGGTTGTAGACAGGTGGGTTACCTAGAGAGGTGGGTTACAGGTAGGTTATCTAGAGATGTGGGTTACCTATAGAGGTGGGTTATCTAGAGAGGTGGGTTACAGGTGGGTTGGGTTACTTAGAGAAGTGGGCTATGCAGAGAGGTGGGTTATCTAGAGAGGTGTGTTATCTAGAGAGGTGGGTTACCTAGATATGGGTTATCTGGAGAGGTGGGCTACATAGAGAGGTGGGTTACAGGTGGGTTATCTAGAGAGGTGGGCTATGTAGAGTGGTGGTTTACAGGTGGGTTATCTAGAGAGGTGGGTTACCTAGAGAGGTGGGTTGTCTAGAGAGGTGGGCTACGCAGAGAGGTGGGTTATCTAGAGAGGTGGGTTACAGGTGGGTTATCTAGAGAGGTGGGCTATGTAGAGTGGTGGTTTACAGGTGGGTTATCTAGAGAGGTGGGTTACCTAGAGAGGTGGGTTATCTAGAGAGGTGGGTTACAGGTGGGTTACCTGGACAGGTGGGTTATCCAGACAAGTAGGCTACTAAGAGAGGTGTTTACCAAAAGAGATGGGTTACTTAGAGAGGAGGATTAAAAGTGGGTTACCTACATAGGAAGATTAGAGGTGGGTTACCTAGAGAGATGGGTTACAGGTGGGTTACCTAATGGTTGTACAATTGATGACCTATGGCACATACAGTTGGCGATAACAATTTTGTGTTTTTGACACTTCATCTCAGAATAGAAAGTTAGGAAAACTGATATTTTCCAGGTATATTTCTCACTTACCCTTGGGGCTATTTTCTAAATTATTTCATTTGTTTTAATTTTTGGTATTTAAACATATCTAAGTATTTTTTCCTAAATAAGTTTGATGCTCTGTACATTCAGCTCATGAGAGTAACAGCCCTTCTTGTCCAGAAAGTTCAAAATGAAAGTGAAGAATACATAACCAGAACCTTGCCATCCTGGTGACTATTTGCTGGTGGTATGGACTTTCCTCTTGGTCACCTTACAGCTATTTTCTCACCGACAGTGGCTGCTTTTCTGTTGGGGGCACCATGGCAGAACTGACTGGGCATGGACTTCTGATCCAGGGTTCACCAGTGATCAAAACTAAAGGTCCCATTTCGGCAGGTGTGTCATGTCCTTGGGAAAGTCACTAGTTGGGGGAGATTAAGATGGCAGATGGAGAAGATAGGGCTCTGCCTTCCTGTGCCAAGCCCCAGACACACTGGATGTGAATTCACTGCTCTGATGACCCTAACCTTCTTAACTTTCACTTACTTTATATTACTCTCAACATGTGATTCCAGCAGGGAGAACATTTCAACTCACATGAAAATGGAAGTTTTACCTCAGTTTCTTGATTGGTTACTGATGGTTTTCAAACCAAGGGCAAATCCAAGGATTTCACCACTTTCACCACTCTTGTGGGCTGCTTGTCTGGCATTCGACACCAGTGTGGATCAATATTATCAGAGAGAAAAAAAAGCAAAGACAGTTGCTCACCTTGATGTCCATATGCACAATACCATGGGAGTGGACGTGCTGCAACGTTTCCAGCAGCTGTTTGACAACACCTGCTGCCTTGCCCTCCGTCCACTGGCCTTGATTGACCACTCTGTCCAACAACTCCCCTCCTCCAAGGCTGACCAAGGTCAAGGTCTGCTAATGCGTTGTCTCACCATTCTTAGCATGCTGTTTTTAAAGGTTTTTGGTCACTGAGAAGTGCTTGTGATGGAAAGAGCCAGAGTGCTGTGCAAATTACTGGACACATTCTGCTCAGGATGGGTGACCATTTTGTGTTAATTGTGGAGAAAATGCGCACAATCCATTTTTCATGCCATGCTCATTTATAAAGATTGATGAAGGAAGGCTATAGATGATTATGAAGCTCTAAGTAACTGCAATGATCTGAAAAGGATTATGGTACACTTTGGTAAATGCAGAGAATCAGAAGGTTTCATAACAGTTCAGAATGACATGCACTCATTTTGCAATATGCAAGGAAATGTTGTAATGTTTTATTCAGCCATTCTTAAGCTGATCAAAGCAGGTACATGGAACCAAAGCAATACTGGGCAAGTTATGGTTAGTCTGGAATTTGTGTGTGTGTGTGTGTGTGTGTGTGTGTGTGTGTGTGTGTGTGTGTGTGTGTGTGCATGCGTGCATGTGTGTGTGAGCTCACTTGTATCCATATGTATGTGTGTGTGTATGTGTCCATGCATGCATGGTGTGTGTGTGTGTGTGTGTGTGTGTGTCTGTCTGTGTATGTTTCCCTCAAGATGGCATCCAGGTCAACAATGTCCATGCTGTTGGTCCTGCATCTGTTGTTATTGTGTGAGAACTCCTGTCCTGGGCACACAGACACTCCCACTGCAGTCCCTTGCTTTTCAACAAGCACAGGAAACTGCTTCAGTCAGCCTATGTATATGTATGCATGCATGCATGATATCACACAGACACACACACACACACAAACATACACACAGACACACACATACACACACGTACAGAGGAAAGTTTTCTCCAATTTCCTCTCCACTGACAGCTCTCAGGTGAGAAAAAAAAGCTGGATTTCAATGCTAAGCATCTTTGTTTCAAAGATGACAGGAACTAAGTGGATGAAAACTGAAGAGAACAGTTCTTATATTTCTTGTTCACTTCAATTTTTCACTGTAAGTATTCAGTTCACTTTTCTAATTGTGAACTGCGTATCTTTTTTTCCCCCTTTTTTCAGATCTTCAGTTCTGTTCAGACCAATCTAATATTTTGTTGATTTCCAGATATTTAGATCTTCAAATCCTTGATTTGTACAAACATGTTTTCCATCCCAAATTATTATACTTAGAAAGAAAAGAATTATAAGCAAGCACCAGGAAAATAAACAGATTGAATAACAGATCATGCTGTAAAAATTTACCGCATTTTTTCATAATACAATATTCAATCATATATTGCTTTTTTTTTGCTTTTTTTTTTTTTAACTTCCGAAGGTTTCTACATTTTCCCAAGTTACTAAAGCACTTTTATATTTACCAAAGCAGGCCAACAGATGACCACCTTATATTCACTTGCACACATACGGTTAGTATATTACTTTAGCATTACCATGAAACAACATTAGCCAAACTGTTATAATATTATTCAGGTGTTCATCATACATGCAATACAACTCGAACAAAAATGTCTTCTTTTTTTTAAATGAGAAAACTTGTAAATTATCATCATGCATGATATTCAATAGGACATGCAAACTTGCAAAACAACCATTTAAAAAGAGCATTTCCAAAAGCGCATCTCCATGCAAAACATTTTTACCGCAACACACAAACTGCATGAAATGTTCCCAATCCACCAGCCAAAAGAGATCAGCATTCCAGTTAAGAGACCAGCGTCCACGCAATTCACTCCACACATTATCGTCACCAGCATCACAACATGCAGATGTCACTCTCCGGTGAGGATACAGTTCAGTAACGATGATGAGTTGCCGAGGAGTTTCATAGGCATCGTGGACAGGCACAATGTTCTTGTGGTTCTGTCTGCGTAGATTGTCCAGCTCAGAGCGGAAGAACTCTTTGTCAACAGCATCACGCACTTGGATGAACTTGGCTGCAAACTCTTTGCCGCTGTTTTTCTCGATGACTCTCCTGACACGTCCATGCCGGCCCCTGTGACACAGACAGGTATCGGTCATTGTGAATATTTACTTATTCTGATATCTATGCATCAGCTTGTGTATCTGTTGACTGATTCATTAATTATTGTTAATTTCTAAAAGAATTATTCCTATACAAAACTGGATGTTGAAATGGAGATGTTGCTTTTTTTTTTTCAAATTTCACATCATATCCACTATTAAAGTTATTGAGCATGCATATACACAGATTCATTTTTTCTTCATTCTTCTCAAACAAATATGCATAAACAAATATAAACTTCAAATGTACACACAATTGGCATTACACACACACACACACACACACACACACACACACACACAAACACACACACACTCTGAAAGACAATACACTGTTCTGCTAGCATGCACATTTAAAATCTCATAAGCAGACAAAAAAGCCATGAACATGCCTCCAATGACTGACCTTCCAATTTCCTCCAAGACATAGTAGTTGTCTTCCAGGCTGGCATCCTTATAGCTGGGTAATAAACCACTGACAGCGTCATCTGAAACACAGCAGTCCCAGACATCGTAATATACCTGTGTCATGTTCTTCTTCTGCGTTCGTGGGCTGCAACTCCCACGTTCACTCATATGTACACGAGTGGGCCTTTACGTGTATGACCGTTTTTACCCCGCCATGTAGGCAGCCATACTCCGTTTTGGGGGGTCCTGTGTCATGTTCAAATCAAAGAAGCCTGCATCAACACAATGGAAAGGCATACACGTTTTTAGTCCCCCACAGAAATCAGTTTTCCTTCTTGGAAATACTGCAGAAGTTTGTTCTCTTGTTCCCTTTCCTTGCAGTTTATGCATATGTAGGAACATGAAAACTGTGAGATGAATTTTGACACCAGAGCAATGCTTGGGTGCTGAGCTCAATATTTAAAACAGAAAACTAAGGTTTTACCTATGTAATAGAAAAATAAACATACAAATAAAAATAAGGTATGTTTGGAAACGTCTAAGGTGAATTGCATTTAAAAAAAATCTGACAAAAACAATAAAACAAAAATACTCGTAGATAAAAGACCTCAGTATCAAATAACAAACAATCAAATCATCACAACTAAAAAGTATTTTACACCAGCCAGTTTTACTGTAGTGTTTGACGCATTCAACATTCCAAGAATATATGTTAGCTTTAATTAGTGACACAACTGTATGTAAACTATACACAAAACTGATGACATACAGGTAACTTTGAACACATGAACATTCCTCTTCCTCACTGACTCTGCTGGTTCTAAATATCTTTTTTTTTCCATTTTCTTATATCCATCTTTGTAATGTTTGTCCTCCCGTGAAAAGCAGGCACTATTCTTTCATAAGTAAAGAAACAACAATTTTGACATTTTAACACCACCACACATTAATCACATGATATAGATCTATGGTGACACATTTGTCA
This sequence comes from Babylonia areolata, assembly GCF_041734735.1. Taxonomy (NCBI): domain Eukaryota; kingdom Metazoa; phylum Mollusca; class Gastropoda; order Neogastropoda; family Buccinidae; genus Babylonia; species Babylonia areolata. The sequence continues at coordinate 43,098,256 of NC_134893.1, read as the reverse complement.
AAACATTCTCTTTATTTCTAAACCACACACAGTACACCACATTTCCAAGACTGACAACCACCTGCACAGCTACTTCTTACCCGTGCACACAACGACACACTACTTACCTTCCACGTTGACTCTGCTGGTGCTGAAGATCTTGCCGGCCACGTTCTCTGCCACACACATGTAGCTGCCGGAGTCAGCGGGGATGGCGTTGTTGATGGTCATGGTCCAGCGATCAGGCTGCTGGGGGTCCCTGGTGGCCACCAGGCGCGAGGTGTCCGTCATGGGGCGCCAGTCCTTCATGAAGCGCACGCTGGGGTAGGGGATGCCATCCACGGAGCAGGAGAGCACGCCCTGTCCTCGCTCCACCACCGTTATGTCACGCAACGGCTCGATGAACGTTGGGGGGTCTGAAATATTGATGAATTGTAATTGTATTATTTTTCTATCATTATTACGTATTATTATCATTATTGTTGTTACTACTACTACTATTACTATTATTACTATTATTATTATCATTATTATTATTCCTATTATCATTAGTATTGTTATTACAATCATTATTATCATTATTATTATCATTTCATTCATATCATTATTTTTAATCAATATCATTTTTGCAGTCCAATAGTTCTGTCTGCTAATATTCCCACTTCTCTCTTTGCACCACTTCTCCCTCTCCCTTTCTCTCACTCACTCACTCACTCTCTCACTCACTCTCTCTCTCACACACACACACACCACACACACACACACCACACACACACACACACACACACACAACACAACACACAAAACACACACACACGCACACATGCATGCATGCACGCACGCATGCACGCACGTATGTACACGCATGCATTTATGCACACACAGAGATAAAAACATATACATACATACACACTGACAGAAATTAATAACTGATTCATATGAACTCGCGTTAATTCTTAAGTTGTCATAAAAAATTTTTTAAAATCCAAATGAACTTGCTTTCTTGATAAAGCTAAAAACAAAAATGAAATCAGGTCATGGTAAAAAATGGTTTAAAATCAAAGGTACCTTAAGATGTTTTTACCTTAAGATGTTCTTATCATCTTAAGGGTCTTAAGGTAAAAACATCTTAAGGCACCTTTGATTTTAAACCATTTTTTTACCATGTTTACACCAGACCTTCAGTCCGTATGGGTCTCACCTGCCACATCTATCTTGACGGTTTTCTCGGCAGTGCCCAGCTCGTTCTCCGCCACACACCTGTAGTCTCCAATGTCATCCCAGCCCATATTGAGGAACTCCAGGAACACTTGGCCTGACAACCACGCACACACCACACCATGCAGCTTACACAGCTACCCAACATCATTCTGGATGTACTGTTTGACTGTTCAGCATTGAATATCACACAGTTTGACTGATCAGCATTGAATATCACACAGTTTGACTGATCAGCATTGAATATCACACTATTTGACTGATCAGCATTGAATATCACACTGTTTGACTGATCAGCATTGAATATCACACTGTTTGATTGATCAGCATTGGCAAACATCACGCTGTTTGACTGATCAGTATGGGCATATATCACGCTGTTTGACTGATCAGTATGGGCATATATCATGCTGTTTGACTGATCAGTATTGACAAATATCATACTGTTTGACTGATCAGTATTGGCAAATATCACACTGTTTGACTGATCAGCATTGGCAAATATCACAATGTTTGATCAGCACTGGCAATTATCACACTGTTTGATCAGCATAGGCAAATATCACACTGTTTGATCAGCATTGGTAAATATCACACTGTTTGACTGATGAGCATTGGCAAATATCACACTGTTTGACTGATGAGCATTGGTAAATATCACACTGTTTGACTGATGAGCATTGGCAAATATCATAGCCAGTGCACCACACTTGTGAGTCACACACGAACCAGCAAGAACTAAATATGTATAACCCATCTGTCATCAGATACAACAGACCTCCACCTTTGAAGGAGACTTCCATATTGTATATATGTCTATCATAGTTACAAGTGATTTGATGAAGACAGTGAATTTTAAAAAGTGTTGAACTGCAGTGCAAAAACATTACACTCACCCAAAACTTATGGCCTATGTTTCACAGAATCGTGACAGTGAGTTGTTGCATTGTGACTTTTCGTTGTCTGTGTCAGACATAACAAACATCTGATGTGTAAACTTTACACACTCCCAACCTTTCTCCACCACTGTGTAATAATGGATGACTGAAAAAAGGTGAAATCTGGAAGTGCATGCACCACAAACACAGGCGTCTATCCTTGACTGAGTTGATTAAGTTTTATATGAAAGAGCTTATTATGCAGTCCTTGGAAATTTTAGAGTTTTTTGTGTTTCTTTTTTTTCTTTTTTTTTTTTTACATTCATCAACAATCATTTCTCTTGTTAAATTAATGTCTTCCCCAATACAAAGTCCATTCAATAATTTTCTTTAACTGTACTTCTATTCCTTTCAAAGTTTATAATTGATTCATCTCTTCATCTGTACTGTTTCCTCCAACTCACCGGGCAACTCTCCCCCTTCCTCTCCTACCTTTTCATTTATTTCTTCTTCACTCGTGGGCTGCAACTCCCATGTTCACTTGTATGTACACAAGTGGGCCTTTACATGCATGACCATTTTTACCCCACCATGTTGGCAGCCATACTCCATTTTCGGGGGTGTGCATGCTGGGTATGTTCTTGTTTCCATAACCCACCGAACGCTGACATGGATTACAGGATCTTTAACGTGCATATTTGATCTTCTGTGTGCGTCAACACACAAAGGGGGATCAGGCACTAGCAGGTCTGCACATCTGTTGACCTGAAGGATCGGAAAAAATCTCCACCCTTTACCCACCAGGTGCCGTTACCGAGATTCAAACCCAGGACCCTCAGATTGAAAGTCCAACGCTTTAACCACTCGGCTATTACGCCCGTCTTTCATTTATCTATTTGCAATGAACACATTCTAATATAAAACTGAATACTTTACACAGATGTCTGCAATCACCATTATACATGACAGGACACTGAACAGAATGTCTTCCTTGCCCCTGTCCCTTCCCTTCACTGACAAAACATTCAGTCCCCCCCCCCTCACCCCCTCCCCTTTTACCTGTGGGAGTGATATAGGTGTCATAGCGGTCTCCCAGCTCCAGCTTCTTGCCCTGGTGGTACCAGGTGACCTCGGGAGGGGGGTAGCCCCGCAGCTGCAGGGAGATGGTCATCGGGTGGGACTCCACCCCGTACTGCACCGCTTCCTCTGCCAGGCTGGAGAACTGAGGTGCCTGGGCTGTACATGTAGAAAATAAGGTCAGCAAGAAGGCTGATAACAGTAGTAGCTGTATAAACTATTAATACCATGAAAACAAACGCACATGCGCATGCACACACACATGCACACACATACACACACACATACCCCACACACACCAACACACACATACACACATACATGCACACACACACACACTTACATCCACACACACATGCGCGCACACACATCTTGTACAGTACCACTTTAGGTGGAAAGATGTAAAATTGAGGACTACAACTACTACCACACACACACACACACACACACACACACACACAAACACCCCCTGCCCCCACACACAAACAAACAAACAAACACATGCAAAAACACCCCCTCTCCACACAAACACACTACGCATCATCCCCTCATACAAACACATACACACACACACACACACACACAAAGAAACACACACATACACAAACACCCCTTCCTCCCCATACACACTTATACAACCCCCCATCCCCTCACACAGACACATCTACACACAAACACACACATACACAAACACCCCCCTCCCCACACCCACACCCATCCTGTCACACACACACATCCCCCCCTCCACACACACACACACACAGTACCCACACACATACACCCCCCCACACACCCCCACACACACATACAATACCCACACACCCACAACCATCCCGTCACACACACACACACAGCCCTCCACACACACCCCCACACCCACAACACACTCCTCACGAGAGTCTTCCGGTGTCATGCCAGGCAGGGTGTCCAGGTCGTCCCCATCCCTCCTGCTGCTGCGACTGAGGCGCGACTCGGACCGGCGGTCCAGACTGGTCCTGGACAGACTGCGCCGCTGTTCGGATCCCATGCGGTCCATGCTGCGACGGTCCAGCGAGCGCCGCTCCACCGAGCTGCCCCGCCTCTGTGGGGTGGTGGCCTTCTTCTTGGGCCGCTCCAGCGTGGCCGGCAGGGTGGGCTCGCTGGTGCCGTGGTCGTTGTGGGCGCGCACCCGGAACATGTAGTCCTGCTCAGGGTCCAGCCCCGTCACCTGGAGGTGAGAAACCACGTGTGCTGTATTGTTGTTGTGTGTGACCACCAGGTGTGTAGTAGGTGTGCTGTATTATTGTGTGTGACCAGATGTGGTGCATTGTGTCTTACCAGGTGTGCGGTATCATGAGTAACCAGGTTGTGTGGTATTGTGTGTGTACCCAGGTGTGCAGTGTTGTGTGAGTAACCACCAGGTGTGCAGTTTTGTGTGAAACCAGGTGTGCAATATTGTGTGTGACTGCTAGGTGTTCAGTGTTGTGTGTAACCAGGTGTGCAGTATTGTGAGTAACCACCAGGTGTGCAGTGTTGTGTGTGACCGGGTGTGCAGTATTGTGTGTGTTACCACCAGGTGTGCAGTGTTGTGTGTGACCAGGTGTGCAGTAATGTGTGTGTTACCACCAGGTGTGCAGTATTGTGTGTGATACCACCAGGTGTGCAGTGTTGTGTGTGACCAGGTGTGCAGTATTGTGTGTAACCACCAGCTGTTCAGTGTTGTGTGTGACCAGGTGTGCAGTATTGTGTGTGTTACCACCAGGTGTGCAGTGTTGTGTGTTACCACCAGGTGTGCAGTGTTGTGTGTGACCAGGTGTGCAGTATTGTGTGTGTTACCACCAGGTGTGCAGTGTTGTGTGTTACCACCAGGTGTGCAGTGTTGTGTGTGACCAGGTGTGCAGTATTGTGTGTGTTACCACCAGGTGTGCAGTGTTGTGTGTGACCAGGTGTGCAGTATTGTGTGTGTTACCACCAGGTGTGCAGTGTTGTGTGTGACCAGGTGTGCAGTATTGTGTGTGTTACCACCAGGTGTGCAGTGTTGTGTGTGACCAGGTGTGCAGTATTGTGTGTGTTACCACCAGGTGTGCAGTGTTGTGTGAAACCAGGTGTGCAGTATTGTGTGTAACCACCAGGTGTGCAGTATTGTGTGTGACCAGGTGTGCAATATTGTGTGTGACTGCTAGGTGTGCAGTGTTGTGTGTGACCAGGTGTGCAGTATTGTGTGTGTTACCACCAGGTGTGCAGTATTGTGTGTGACCAGGTGTGCAGTATTGTGTGTGATACCACCAGGTGTGCAGTATTGTGTGTTACCACCAGGTGTGCAGTGTTGTGTGTGACCAGGTGTGCAGTATTGTGTGTTACCACCAGGTGTGCAGTGTTGTGTGTGACCAGGTGTGCAGTATTGTGTGTTACCACCAGGTGTGCAGTGTTGTGTGTGACCAGGTGTGCAGTATTGTGTGTGATACCACCAGGTGTGCAGTGTTGTGTGTGACCAGGTGTGCAGTATTGTGTGTTACCACCAGGTGTGCAGTGTTGTGTGTGACCAGGTGTGCAGTATTGTGTGTGTTACCACCAGGTGTGCAGTGTTGTGTGTAACCAGGTGTGCAGTATTGTGTGTGTTACCACCACATGTATATATATATAAACCATATTAAGATGTCAACCTAGAGGCAAACCCCATCTTTACAATCAATAATCACAGTAGTAGACAACAACAACAGAAACCCTTCAAAAATAATTCAGAGTAAATCATACATACATGATACATGAAATCATGATGACTAACGTTGCAGTAAGAGGCAGACTAAAAGAATCCTGGTAAAAGTCAACTCGCATGGGATAAAAGAGGCGACGTATCGAGCCACAGGCTCTTCCTCAGGCAAATGAAAATGAAAATGACTGACCTTGTACGTTGTGTCTGCAACATTCTCGGCCAGGTTGGCCCACAGACGGCTGGGGGCATCTCTGTACTCGATGATGTAGTCCAGCTTCGTGTTCTTCAGGTACGCAGGTAGGCGGGCGGCCGGCCACGACAGGGTCAGGCTCGTTTCTGTGGCGTTGGTGATGGTCGGGCGACCAGCTGGCACTCGGGGAGGGACTGCAACCAACATCACCTGCTTGAGGTGTGTGTGTGTGTGTGTGTGTGTGTGTGTGTTGTGTGTGTTGTGTGTGTGTGTGTGTGTTGTGTTGTGTTGTGTTGTGTGTGTTGTGTGTGGTGTGGTGTGGTGTGGTGTGGTGTGGTGTGTGGTGTGGTGTGGTGTTGTGTTGTGTTGTGTTGTGTGTGTGTGTGTGTGTGTGTGTGTTGTGTGTGTGTTGTGTGTGTATGTGTGTGTGTGTTTTTCCACATCAGACAGCTTGTTAGTTTGTACAATTGTTCCAAAGTTATCCTAAATAAGCAAACTGGTATACTCCTTATGTGTGCACACTAGCACTGTTGGATCTTACAACAGAAATGTCAGTCCCTTTTATGTTCTATTTTTTTCCCCATCTGCAATGAAGCTTTTCTTTCTTAATTCTCCCTCTCATCTTCCCTCACTCACTCACCCTCTCCTCTCCTCTCCCTTCTGTTTGGCATTCCATTTAAGCAGCACAGTGATATCAATGAACACAAGGTAAGACAATGAACATGCCAGGCAGTCACCTGCAGCCTCCACCCTCAGGAAGTCAACACTAACTGCAGACAGCCATCCTCTGATTCTGCCACTCAAAATCTTACCCCCCCCCCCCCCCACACACACCCCCCCTTTTTTTTTTACTCTGCAGAATCAATGGTGTAGTTCACTATTCTGAACTTCAATTTCTTATCTCAGAATACTTCTCTGGATATGGGAAAAAGGAATCATTCTCATCCCAAGAAAAGAATATTAGCTCATAACACAACAAACAGAATCATCAATTCTGATGGTACAAAATATTTTACTGGAATCATTCTCATCCCAAGAAAAGAATGTTAGCTCATAACACAACAAACAGAATCATCGATTCTGATGGTACAAAATATTTTACTGTAATATAATCACAATGTTGCAAATATATCATTCCATAAGGCTGACCTCCAGAGGTGATGGAGTCAATGAAAGAACCTCTTCTGGTGGTCAGATCGTAATCGGTCAGCGATAGTCTCTCCACAGACTGAGATCTGGTTCTTGGGGCTGTGGCTGTCAAAGTTAACATTCACAACAACGAATCAACACACACAATAGTAAGAAATGCAACCATCGCGAGTATGCTTCATACAAAAGTTCAAGTAAACAGAAATAAATCACCAACACACACACACACACACACACACACACACACACTGACAACTGAGCATATAATTTTTCACTGTAGCTTGATGAAGCCTTTTGTACACGAAAGTGTGTCTTCACAAGTGACTGAGAACGTTGATGTTTTTGACTTTTTGCATTCATTATCAGTTGTTTCGCTTGTCAGTTTAACGACTTCTCTTTTACGAAGTCCTTTAAATAATTTCCTGTAACTGTTTTAGAGGGTTTTTTTTGTTTGTTTTGTTTTTCTTCCAAATTTCACCCACATTTTTACCCTCATTTGCCCAGTTTCCCCCAACCCTCCATTCATCCACATCTCCCACCCCTTCTAACCGATAATACTCAGATGTATTCATAAATACTTTAACAAAATGTCTTCAATCACCGATATGTGTGACGGGACATTAAACAAAAAATTCCTTCCTCCTACACACACACACACAAATAAAGTGGGTATGGAACCCACATTTTGTTTTTTCCTTTATGACAAACTTGACAAAAGCAAGCATCATTAAAAAAAAACACACCAAAAAAACCTTCCTTAAGATGTAAATGGTCACAACAATAACATTAACCAAAAAAATACAAATTTGGGGTTGAGAAGGGGGAGAAAAGAAAAGGATGGTGGGAGATGGACATAAATAATAAATATAACAGACAAATGAGAGCATACACACGTACGTTTTGTTCTGCTGAACTCAGCCGGCAACGTGGGGTCACTGGATCCAAACTCGCTCTCTGCCCGGACACGGAACAGGTATGGGCGTGTTGGCTCCAGTCCCCTGACCTGCGAGTGAGGAACAGGGAACTGAAATACTACTCTGCCCGACACAGTAAGCAGCCCTTAGCCCACCCTACAGCTGTGCTCATGACCTGTCCCTTTACACACACACACATACACACACACACACACTCTTACACACACACACACACACACACACACACACACACACACACACACACACACACTACCTGATAGGAGGTGTCATCCAACTTGCTGGCAACAGGGGCCCAGGCGGTGCCGGACGGATCCTTCATCTCCACAACGTAGGTGATGGGAGCCTTGCGAGCGTACGCAGGGATCCGTGCTGGGTGCCATGACAGCCTCAGGGAGTCGTCGGCCACTGGGGTCATGCGAGGAGAGTCGATGGGCAGTCGTGGTGGCACCAGTGGTGGAACTGTGTTAAAAAACCCCCAAAGAATTGAGCAACATAAAATGTACTGCTTTGTGACTTAGGATAAAAGATTGCAAAATATTAAATGACATAACATGTATTGCTCAGTGACTTAGGATGACAGATTATATATGATTAAATGATATATAATTCATTGCTCATTGACTTAGGATGAATGACTATATTACAAGTTATATATATCAACTGAACATATACTTGAAGGAACTTTTATGAAAAATATTATGTTATGGTCAAGCCATGTTATTTCAGTCTTGAACTGACCATTGTACTAAAACATATTAATGCCTCTTTATATTTTGAAAGCAAATTTGATATATTAAAAATACAAAGTTATCTTTTTAACTAAGAGAAAACATGGTTCCATGCATAACTCTATGATTTTACACACACACACACACACACACACACACACGCACGCACACACACACACACAAATGGATGTAACCAATCTTTCTTTCCTCAATGTATTAGCTTTCAAAATGTGACTGAAAAGAAACCAAACCTGTCACACCAGTGCCTGCTACAAAATGTGCATGTGTGTGTATAAACAGAACAAAAGTACTAACCTGCTGGACTGATTGTTTCCCAGTCAATATCTGGCTCCTCATAGTTGAGTTCTGAAAGAATATGTACACTGATTATTTGCTTAATTTACCCGGGACCCCCAAATCACACAAGCAAGGAGTCAACCAGGTACTAAATACAAGCAAGGAAACTGGAGTGCATGCTCTCATCAGTATGTTTGTAACACATTGATTGGGGAGAGACAGACACATAGAGATGGAGAGAGACTGTGTCTGTGTTGTATAAAGGAAAAGGAAAGTATGGGGATCCTCAAATTTCATGTGTCAAGGATCTAGATTAAGCTTACTGTCCAAAAGCAAAATGAGTAAACTGGTCTTTTATTTCATTTGAACACAGCCTGTGCTTTCAGTTTAAACAAAAACCAGTTCCAAGCCCCACAAATCATCCTCAGCACTTGATTAAAGTCATGTTTCAAGATTTAATTTCATTGCTGATGACATGAATTTGTTTTTAATGTGCACAGGCATTCAAAAATAAAATTAAGCATAGCTGATATCATAAATCGTGAATACACAGTCTGCCTTTACGGCAAAGAAAAAAAAAAGACTCATTCAAAATCCATGGTTATTTCCCTCCAGGTGCAGTTTGTCATGACCTCTTCTGTTTTCAACAGGCTATGGGCAGGTGATGTAGCACATTCCAATGAATCCAAATGAAAAAATACTCCATCATAGACTTCCAAATGGATACATGCTGAGATGGCAGGCAGATAGACAGACTGATGACAATGGACTGTAATAGACTCACATTCTTTACATCAGTGAGTATGATAAAAAAACAACAATAAAAAAACCCAACAGAAATGCCATGCTGTCAAAACATAAATGCATAAATACATGCATTTGTATGAATGCATATGTGTGTGTATGTATGTGCGCGCGTCTGTGTATGTGTGTTTGCGTGTGCCTAGGTGTGCATATATGTGGAGGGTAGCTGCTGTGTACATGTGCATCTTAAAATGCATGTATGCACTGTGTATTTGTGTGTGTGTGTGTGTGTGTGTGTGTGTGTGTGTGTGTTTAGTTTGTTGGTCACATTTTGGTGTGTGTACGTTACATTGATATAATGTGTCATGTAAACAAGTGTTTTTGTAAAGCACCTAGAGCAGATTTTTGGATAGTGTGCAATAGAAGTATCCATCATTATCATTACTATCATTGAAACACCACCAACACCGCCACCACACACTCACTCACCAAGGGGCCTGTGCAGGAAGACGGGCAAGGTGGCCTCGCTCCAGCCAAAGTCGTTGACGGCCCTGACCCGGAAGGCGTAGTCCAGCATAGGGTCAAGGCCGCCGATGTCGCAGCCCAGGCCCGTGATGTTGGAGGCTCGCTCCACCCAGTTGAAGGTTCCGTCCTGCCGCACCTCCACCCGGTATGTGGTGGGCGACAGCTGGCTTGTGGAGGCCGGCACGCGGGCGGTGTTCCACGACAGGTGCACTGTAGTCGGGTTGACGCTGTACATGTCCGGCTTCTCGATGTGCATCCTGGGGGGTACTGTTGGGGGGGATAGGGGGGAAAGAGAGCGGAGAGTTGGTGAGGAATTTACATTTGTGTGTGTTGTGTGTGTGTTGTGTTGTGTTGTGTTGTGTTGTGTGTGTGTGTGTGTGTTGTGTTGTGTTGTGCGTGTGTTGTGTGTGTGTGTGTGTGTGTGTGTGTGTGTGTGTGTGTGTGTGTGTACAATCACTGGTACGGATTGGGATATAAAACAAAATTCCAACTTATGTTTGTGTTGTTTAGAGCAAGGATGCCATACAATTCTGAAAGCATATATATCTTTTATCATTCTGTAGTCTGGATTAATAATAGGACTTTTGTTTCATGCTTTTGTGAGTGAGTGTGTGTGTGTGTGTGTGTGTGTGTGTGTGTGTGTGTGTGCGCGTGTGTGCGTGCGTGCATGCGTGCGCATGCGTGCATGCACATGTCTGTGTGTGTGCAAGTGTGAGAATATATAAATGTATGTGTGTGTAAGTGTGTGTTGTGTGTTGAAAGTACTGATCTCTATTTGAAACAGACACAGGAACGGGCAAGCCACATGAAAACAAAAGCTGTGACAAGGAAACACACACAAGGGTTCCTGCGCTGACCTTTGACGATCAGCGTGTTGATGTAGGGCCTGTTGGGCAGGGAGTAGTCCTCCGCCATGGGAACAAACTCACGTCCTGGTGTGCTCTGGTAGGCCCTCACTGAAATCACCAGTGTGTCTGTCTGATGTCAGTCATCAATTAACATTTCTCCTCTTGTATGCATCTATACACAAACCTTTTTTTTTTTAAACCTGACATTAAAAGAATCTATATGTATCTAAAAAATATACATCAAAAGATATATATATATATATATATGTAAAAAAAAAAATCAGATATCATAGCTTTCTTTTAAAAAATAAAGACAGATATGGTGGGTGAATTATGTTTGGAATCAAGTCTGACAGAAAAAAAATTGCAGAAAGTTTCTAGCACACATAAAAGAATCTATATGTATCTAAAAAATATTCATCAAAAGATATATATATATATGTAAAAAAAAAAAAAAATCAGATATCATAGCTTTCTTAAAAAAAAAAAAATATATGGTGGGTGAATTATGTTTGGAATCAAGTCTGACAGAAAAAAAATTGCAGAAAGTTTCTAGTACACATAAAAGAATCTATATATATCTAAAAAATATATATCAAAAGATATATATATATATATATATATGTAAAAAAAATCAGATATCATAGCTTTCTTTAAAAAAAAAAGAAGAAAAAAAAGACAGATATGGTGGGTGAATTATGTTTGGAATCAAGTCTGACAGAAAAAAAATTGCAGAAAGTTTCTAGTACACATAATTGTTTTGAAAAAAAAAGGTTTGCTTATGAACTGGACCACCATACCATGAGGTTTACTCATGTGCACAACTGTCACTGCCTGTTATATACTATACTGAGTTTTGCTTGTGGAAAAAAACTGCCAACTTAAAAAACAACAACAACAGTTGAAGCTTGTACTTTTCTAACATCAGGTACATATCTCATTGATACATTAAATATTTACAGTTTTTTTAACACCTTGTTCCAAGCTGAATCGTAGCACCTAACATCTGTCTGATATAACCAGATTCTCAGATTTTGATTTGAAAATTTGTAATGCTACTTCAACATTATGTATATAGATATTACAAAGACCAGAAGAAAAAAAAATCAACAGAAGAACATAAGTACAATTCCATACTACTGGTAATGAAAACCACTGTTATATAAATCCAGAACACAAGTAAATAAACTGAAACCAAATCCATATATAATAAAAACAACAACAACAACAAAAAGAAAGAAAGAAAGGAAAAAAGACAGAAAGAGAACAGCCAGTTCAGATTCCACTCACGGTGGAGCGGGTAGAAAGGCACGGACATGCTGGGCTCACTCAGCTCCCCGGCCGGGGACCTGGCCCTGACCCGGAACATGTAGGTCTTGCGGGGGCTGAGGTCGGCGACGGTGAACTCGCTGCCCCTCACGTCCCTGCTCAGCGTCTGCCAGTCCCGCTGCGGGGTTTCCCGGACCTCCACCTGGTACAGGTTGGAGGAGGGGGACGTGTAGTGTGGCAGGTACACCGGCTTCCAGCGGATGCGGGCAGAGTAGGGAGGGACGTTGTGGTCGTCCACAGTCACGTAGCTGATGGGCACTCCTGTCCTCTCTGTTTGTGAAGAGAGAAGTGAAATGAGAATCCTGTCCTCTCTGTTCGTGAAGACAGAAGTGAAATGAGAATCCTGTCCTCTCTGTTCGTGAAGACAGAAGTGAAATGACAATCCTGTCCTCTCTGTTCATGAAGAGAGAAGTGAAATGAGAATCCTGTCCTCTCTGTTCGTGAAGAGAGAAGTGAAATGACAATCCTGTCCTCTCTGTTTGTGAAGAGAGAAGTGAAATGACAATCCTGTCCTCTCTGTTTGTGAAGAGAGAAGTGAAATGACAATCCTGCCCTCTCTGTTCATGAAGAGAGAAGTGAATGAAGAGAATGAAGAGAAGTGGAGTTAAAAGAGAAGTGAATGAGATCAATCTTTGAACTGCTGACATAACACTTCATACAGGATATGAACATGAAATCATTATGGCATGGATTTAAAAAAAAAAAAAAAAAAAAAGTTTTCAAGATCAAGGTTATAACAGGAAATATCTTGCACTTGTTTACATGTATCACCAAAAGTATTAAAAGAAACCTCACATATTAGTTTAACTGTCTTCTTTCTCTTTATCAAAGATCATAGAAGTGACAGCTAGGGTGGGGGTGGCACAGTTTGCTTTCATTTTGAATTCTACAGCAGTTCCATGAACTGGACCATTCTTGTTCACACATATGAACTTGGTTGTGGAGGTAAAGACTGTCTGTATGTTGTTCACAACATGCTGTCACTTGTAAGTCAAACCTTAGTGTTTTAAAAATCATTTTAATCAGTCAGGACTATGCACTCACCACTGTACTGTTTGAGCTATACCTTCATTGCATCACAACTATTTTGATTCCACTCATAATATTCTACCTTCTTAAAGACATGTAATATGGTATAAAAGTCTGACACCATTGCATTAAAACAGACTGCAACTCAGCGGAGGCAAAGGCACTGGATAGGGGACCAAGGAGGATTCTTGTTGGCAGCCTATACCCCAGGAGGGGTGAAAGGCCTAAGTACCGTAAGTAAGTGAGCAAGTCAATAAGAAAGCAACAGGATCATACAACTTACCCTATCACTGCCTCACTCACCAGGACGCCTGTAGAGCGGGACAGGCACAGAGGCGGTGGTCACACCGGACGGCATCTCTCCCCGCACACGGAACATGTAGTCCTCTGAGGGCTGCAGCCCTTTGATCCTGTAGCTGGTGTCAGTGATGCCGCGGGCCACTGGCTCCCAGTCATAGGACGGCAGCCGCTGGGCCTCAATCATGAAGGACAGAGGCTCATCTTCACTGTCAAAGGCTGGGACATCCACTCGCTTCCAGCGCAGACTGACGGCGTCATCAGCCACGTCGGTCAGCTCTGGGAACTCCAGGGGCGTTCGGGGTATCACTGCACAGGGTATTGAGATGATAGACTGTGTTCATGTCAGAGTTTTGAGCCTGTATCAGACAATACGTTATCAGTCTTTGATTTTTAATAATAATTTCTTTTCATGTTTACTTTTAGTACTAATCCTGACCTAAATTCATATTCAGAAAACTGGTGACAGTGTAACAAGGTTCTGTGCACATAGTTATCAGAATATTTTCCTGGAACAATGAATTGCAATAGAAGAATAGGATTTGAAATGCAGCAAACACACACACACACACCCAACACATTCACCCACCCATCCACCCACACCTGACACCCCAACCCACCTGGCCTCCTGTACAGGTAGGCAGCGTTGGAAGGAGATGACGTTCCGGAATCCGTCACGGCGCTGACGCGGAAAGCGTAATCCATGTTGGGTCGCAGACCGGTGACCTCGTGGCTCCACTTGGAGGTCTGGGAAAGCACATTGGTCCAGGATCCGTACGGCATTTCCCTCATCTCCAGCTTGTACCTTCTGCTGGGTTCCGTGCGTCCCAGGGAGGGGTAGTGGACCGGGTGCCAGGACACCATCACCGAGTCTGGTTCCACCTCCGACAGGATGGGTCGCTCCACCGGCACTGAGGGTGGAGCTGTGGAGATATGGGATAGTGATCAAATACTGTGGTGTGGTGTGGTGTGGTGTGGTGTGGTGTGGTGTGTGTGTGTGTGTGTGTGTGTGTTGTGTGTGAGTGTTGTGTGTGTGAGTGTTGTGTGTGTGTGGTGTGTGTGTGTGGTGTGTGTGTGTGTGTGTGTGTGTGTGTTGTGTGTGTGTGTGTGTGTGGTGTGTGTGTGTGTGTGTGTTTGTGTGTGAGTGTTGTGTGTTGTGTGTGTGTGGGGTGTGTGGTGTGTGTGTGTGGGGGTGTGTGTGGTGTGTGGGATGTGTGTGTGTGTGTGTGGGGTGCGTGTGTTTGTGTGTGTGTGTGTGTGTTGTGTGTTGTGTGTGTGTGAGTGTGTGTGTGTGTGTGTTTGTGTGTGTGTGTGTGTGGTGTGTTTGTGTGCATGCATGCACATGTGTACATATATGTGTGCATGCATGCATGTATGAGTGTGTGCATGTGTAAATGATTGCATTTCAGCATGCATCCATGTAAGCTTGTGTGTTAATATGGTCTGTATGGTCTGTGTGTGTATTTTATATAGAATGCTCCCTCCCCCCACCCCCACCTAACTTTCTATCTTTTCCTGCTTGTTTAACACTTACCCCAGTAATTGTATATTAATAGATTAGAAATATTCTGTACAGCACATACACATGTGTTCATATGCATACATAAGTCCCTCCACATATATGCAGAAAAACAACAACAAACATATGTACAAAGATAGATGCACACATTTACTTGCGTTCACACATACACACAAATACACAATTTACACAGGCTCATACACAGACATGTGTACACACACTTGCACTTATGTATGCATACACCCACCCCCACCCCCAAATACACATGCAAGCATACACACATGAACATACACACGCATGAATGCACACACACATATACCTGCACACCCCACCCCTCCACATACATCCACCGTCAAACATACGTAAACATATCCTTTTCTTTAAAAACTGATCTCTAGATTCCTCTCCTACATACTGCACCAAACTCCCTCTACTTCCTGTTTGACTCATCCTTAAACAAGTTTTGTATTCATCATGGCCATCACAAATTCATGTAAATCAACACACAAACATTATCACGATTAAACAAAATCAAAACGTGAATGAGTGCCAAAACACGTTACAACACACATACCGGTGCAAAAATTGTGGTTTAAAAATTAAATGGTGGACTCCAACAGAAGGAAATAAATTAAAAAAAAGTGATGGACTTTAGAAATGAATGCTGTAAAAAATATGAAAAAAAAAAGAAAAAAAAAAAGTATTCATGCAAAACGTAAGTGTCAAACGTATCTACAAAATAACAATGTTATTCATTTGCACTGAAATTATCTTCAGTTTTAATGGAACAAAAAATGTCATTGACAAATAAATTTGTGCTGAAATCAGAGTGCAGAGATGACAGACTGTGGTGAAGTGAGTTCTACATGGTGAATATTTTAAATAACAACAGCAATTAAACTACTGAATTAAAGAAAAGTAACCATGAACAACATAATGTTTTGAATTAGAAATACAAATTAACCATACACAACATTAAGTTTTTTAGAAAAATAAAGGTAATATTACAAAAAAAGGGCCAAATAAAAAATATGAACATGAGTATCTGAACGTCATAGCGTTGTATGTTACTGTATCAGATGTTTTAATTTGTTTTTAATAATCATATCACATTGAAAACATTGATTTACATTAGGCAAAATCAGTGACAACCGACAAATGTGAGGGTATTCATGCATGGAAATGGAAACAGAAATAAACAAGAGAAAGGCGGGTACCCATTGTCCTCTGTCTGTCAGTAACACTGCTGAAAGCTGAAAATCGAAAGCACAGCATGTTTCATAGAGATAAGCCATGATTAACAACAGAGATATCTTAAAAAGGCAATCGTGTTTACGCACAAAGTCTTCTGGTGTTAATGGCATCATGATTACATAAAATGCAATTCCACACAAAATACTGCTTGAGAATTAAAAGTAATGGAACTATAAATGAATAAATAAAAACAGAAACTAAAGTATGTCAAAGGGTATGCAGTTTGCAAGGATAAGTAAACAGTACAGAATTTAGTACATAAAAAAGTCAAAAGTTAATGTTTTCAATCAACACAATCACAAGTTAAAAATAACAGAGAGAAAAGGTAAAATAAGCAGAAAAGAAAACTGCAAAACAACAACAACAACGACAACAACAACATTTAAACAAACTCTACCAAAATGTTATACAGCCTTCTACAAATCTGGGACAAGAAAGAAAAATGACACAACCAAAATTTTAAAACAATACAATACACTGGAACAAAATTCTCTAACACAGCGCACAACTGGATAAGTCTAATGCAAAGAAAAGAAAGTTAAGGGTCTACATAAAGAAAGACTCTTCACTGAATGAGAAGAAGTTTCTGGCTTGTGTAAGCAGATTCTTTCTTTCGCATAAGCAGCAGTTAAAACACAAATAGAAATATTTACAGTTATTGTCAAGCTAGGCATAAACACTCTCACTCTGTTTCTTCATAAGCAAAAGCAATATCTTACACACCAACCCCAACACATCAAACATACCAAGTAAATGCAACAGCAATCACAACAGCTTTCTTTAAATGAAAAAAAAAGAGAAAAAAAATGTGGTGTGGGTGGGACTGAATCACATTTGGAAACAGATCTGACACAAGAAAACAATCAATACAGCAGCTTTCTTGCACACAGAATTGCTTTCGAAGAAAATTCCTGGTTTGCTTCTGAACTCAGCTGCCACCCTATGGCATTTGTTCCTGAGCACAACTACTATTGTCTGTTATCTGCAAAGTGGGTTTTGCTTGAGGGGAAATATCAAAATATCAGAATGCAGATGATTACCACTGCCAACGTTTGAAAAGCAGTTACAGTTTTTACTTTCCATATGTTATCTGGTAACTCTTTACAGTCATTAATTCTGACTGACATAAGCTATAAGCTGAGACACAGCGCCAGACATCTGTCTGACAGACTGGCACTGAATGTGGACAGCTCGATTGTAACCCTTCAGATGTAAACCCAGTGATTCCAGGTGTTCCCTTTCCAGTAAACTCAAAGCAGACAGAAGTTTTTTTTGTTTGTTTGTTAATTAAAAACAAAACACAACAAAATAAGCTGTCTCCATTTCCTCACTAAGTACACCAGACATCACAAGGGCAGAACACAACCCACAGATCAGTGTGTTTGCCGCGCATGGTGAGAAAAACAGGGTGCATGTCAGGCTCTGCCTCAGATGCAATGCATGCCCCTCTCTAGCACACAGTGAAGTCAGCCTTCCCCTGTCCCTTCCCCCATTCTCCCTGTCCTTTCTGAGCAGTCAGCCAAGAACAGTGCAGTGTGCTGTACACTGTGGAAAAGCACTGCGCTCAGGAGATCACTGCGCCATAGATACAGAGTTCCTTCCCTTCCCCTATTTCCCTGCTTTCATGATCGTAGCCAGTGTAAACTTATTTCCCAGCTGAGACGGCTAAGGAATGCAGAGAATGTAAAGAGATAAGCCACTGCACACTTTGCATCTGCATTTGAAAAGAAATCAAAAGAATAAAAAAAACATCAATCTCCAGCTCAAGCAAGGACACTTTTTGCACTCTTCTTTCTTACAGGCTGAAAGTGCCGGGTGCGCTCAAAAGCAATTGATCTCAGCAAGCATGAAGGACCAGCAAATGGTTTACCATTCTTACCACCAGTAATACAACTGCCTATGATCATTATCATCATATCGTTATCAGTACATAGCCAGGGAAGATTTCCTGACTCACCTCGGGTCCTGGAGTAGGAGATAGGGAAAGACGGTTCACTCAACACCTTGTCAGCTTCAGCCCGGACCCTGAACACGTAGTCCATGGAGGGGGACAGGGTGGATACCCGGTAGCTGGGGGTGCTCAGGTTGGACACCAGGGGGCGCCAGGTCCATGTGTCAGGCTCCAGGGCCTCAATGGCGTAGGTGGTCTTCTTCTTCTTGTAGGGGCCCACCTTGGGTGTCTTCCAGGCCAGACGAATGGCTGAGGGTTCCACCTCTTCTATCTCCGGGCTGTAGATGGGGGCTGGGATTTCTGTGAAATAAGATCATAATGCTTTGAAATTATGTTTCTCCAGGTGCTTGTTTCTAATGTTGAAGACAGCTAAAAAATAACAAATTTGACACTGTCAGAGTAAAAAGGTATGTTCATGTACACAGGTGTTTGCCATAAATGTGTGCCTCTATTTAAGCATGAAGTAAAAGCACATGTTGCATGTAATTTTGTGTCTGTTATGTAATATCTGTACATGCACTTAACCTACATTTGCATGAGTGGCTGCATTTTCAAAAACGTAAATGCACAAGTGAATACATCAAATACACACTTTCCTTCCAAGTAAAACAAACAATTCAAGATTTGCCACACATGAGAAACCCTACCTAGGATAAGATAAAATATCTCAAGCTGGAACATACAACAATAAAAAAAAAAAGACACCAGCTCTGTTCCAGTTGTTCACAAAAAATGCCTATTTTCATCACCATTTTTCTTTCAGATCCTTTCCCACCCTTTACTGACAGGTGTGCACGGCTCTGGTCCTCACTCACCTGCCAGACGCGGCATGCGGGCGGGGTAGGTGGGCTGGCTGGACCCAAACTGGTTCTCGGCTTGCACACGGAAGGTGTAGTTGTTGTCTGGGGACAGGCCCGTCACAAAGTAGCTGGTGCCTGTCACACGCCGCGCCAGAGGGTGCCAATCCACGTCGGGCAGGTGCTGCAAATGAACCACTACACATCAGGCTGGTGCTGCAAATGAACCACAACACATCAGGCTGGTGCTGCAAATGAACCACTACACATCAGGCAGGTGCTGCAAATGAACCACAACACATCAGGCAGGTGCTGCAAATGAACCACTACACATCAGGCTGGGGCTGCAAATGAACCACAACACATCAGGCAGGTGCTGCAAATGAACCACTACACATCAGGCAAGTGCTGCAAATGAACCACAACACATCAGGCAAGTGCTGCAAATGAACCACTACACATCAGGCAGGTGCTGCAAATGAACCACTACACATCAGGCAGGTGCTGCAAATGAACCACTACACATCAGGCTGGGGCTGCAAATGAACCACTACACATCAGGCTGGGGCTGCAAATGAACCACTACACATCAGGCTGGTGCTGCAAATGAACCACTACACATCAGGCTGGGGCTGCAAATGAACTACTACACGTCAGGCTGGGGCTGCAAATGAACCAGTCCTCTACATGTGGCTTGGAGTTAAATCAAATTGCCACTTTAATCATTCTACCCAACAGCTACATGCCTGCTGCAACTCCCCTGGACCAGCGCTACATGAGACCACTGCAGGGTGGTTCACTAAAACAGCAAAAATCGATGGAGAATTGTTGATTTAATTGGTCTAACAAAGCTTCGTTTTCATGCTTCCAGAATTCATAAAAGGTTCAGTTTAGAACGCCAACAGTACCAAGCAAGAATGAATGAAATTAGAATAGTGTGTTGGTGCAAGAATACTCATACCTGGTCCACAGGGGAAGTAATCATCGTACGAGTTATCTCGTACCTGGAGTAGAATGAGTTAAAAAAAAAAAAAAAGTTTTGTCTTTGTAAACTTGTTGCACAAAATTATTTCCTTCCAAGCTCACCTTGCAAAATATGTCCATCTTTATTCCATTTTATGAATAACAAATGGCCAAAACCCACTGAATAATTACTGCAATTTTCTTCTGCATCAAGGTTTTTCATATTACAGTACATTTTTCACTTTCTAAACTTGGTTGGTACCATGGATCTTCAATACCTTCATCTTGATCTTGATAAACACATTGCAAAAACCGGTTCTACTTTTTTTTGCAACAGACAAGAGGACTGCACACAAAGTAACCAGCAGGCAAGTGGCATGGCCTGTGACCAGAATGACTTTAACTCACTCAGTACGGCCAGTCCTCTCTTCTCCTCTACACAGACCCCTCGGATGTCCAGTGGGTGTCTGAATGACCCAACCTTTAGCTTCCGTCATCAGGATTGTGGTATTCTTTGTCAACATTCACCTCTTCAGTATAAGAGCCTTCCGCTTGCAATATTTTGATGATGGTAATTGGGGTGAAACGCTGTTAATGTCGTCTCTTTCGCCGTTCGTATGGAGAGAGTTAAACTTCATGACGGCACAGTGTTTTCATCCGAGTGGTTCCTGTGTGTTATTGTCAGGTGGAAGAATGAACAGTTTGGCTCACATACCTAATGT
This sequence comes from Babylonia areolata, assembly GCF_041734735.1. Classification (NCBI taxonomy): domain Eukaryota; kingdom Metazoa; phylum Mollusca; class Gastropoda; order Neogastropoda; family Buccinidae; genus Babylonia; species Babylonia areolata. The sequence goes on along the minus strand of NC_134893.1, from coordinate 43,077,135 downwards.
GTCCTCAATGAATGAAACGGCCATCACATGCGTAAGTATCAGTCCAACACTGTACCCACCTTACAGAGGACCTAGAGAAACGCTGTGTGGGCACTATTCGAGATATTCAGAATTTGTCTTGTTCCTCTTTTTTCCAGATCAAGCCACCACCTTTCACAGTTCACTTTCATGTTCACTCCTTGGTTTGAGCTTACTGAAGAGACTGTGACATGAAGCAAACAGATGGTGAGAATGATTGGTGGAGACTGTAAAGGATATGAATTCACTTCTTTTCTTCAACAAGCACCTGTTTTTACCTTACCTGATAGTAAAGGCTGTAGTTCACTGGCAGTGAGTCCATCAGGTAAGATGGCACCTCAGCAGGTCTCCATGACAACCTCAAAGAACCCGGAGAAACATCCGAAATGATGGGTTCATGTGCAGGCATTGTAGGGGCCACTGTTGAGCACAGAAAAACAGGATAATTCGTCAGCACACTGATTTCTGTGGGTGATGTTCTAGCAAGTCAAGGAACAAAAGGACATGATGAAAAAACGTGGGTGTGAATTCTGTTTTTGTTTACAGCTAGGTCCATGGGTTTGGTGAGAACCCCACCCCCCACCCCCCCATTACCAGCACCATAATTGTCAGCATCATCATGGTCATCACCATTGTGTTCATTATTATCAATATCAACATCACTATCATCAGCATACTTTTTCATCTCACTGTGATTGTTTCACTTCTTATTGTTGTTCTTGTTCTTATTGATTTGTTGATCCAACATAATTTTTCATTGCAAGAAACAACAACAACAACAACAACAACAACACACACACACACACACACAGCACACACACAGGCACACACACACACACACACACACACACACACATCCCCACACACACAAACTCACACACACACACTCAACGACACACACACACACACACACACACACACCCCACACACCCACATCTACCCACACCCAACAAACACACGCACACACACACAACACACTCGTCCACCCCCCCCCCCCCACACACACACATCCCCCCACACAAAAACTCACACACACACACACTCAACGACACCCACACACACACACACACACCCCACACCCACATCCACCCACACCCAACAAACACACGCACACACACACAACACACTCGTCCACCCCCCCTCACACACACACACACACACGACGACACATACCTGATCTCTTTCTGAGCAGCACGGAGGGGGTGGGTTCGCTCAAGCCGATGTCGTTCTCGGCTCGCACCCTGAAGTTGTACTCCTGGCCTGGCCGCAGCCCCTGCAGGTGATGGTGGGTGCAGGGGATGTGTCTGGCCACCGGCCTCCACTCCATGGACGGCGGCTCTTGGGCCTCGATGCGGTACGTCACCGGGGCGTAGTCCGTGATGCGGGACGGGATGTCCACTGATCGCCAGCACAGCAGCACGGAGTCTGGGTGCACACTGGAGATATAGGGCGGCTCCCTCAGCATCTTGGGTGGACCTGGAATGTGTACAGAATCACTAATCAGCACGCTTCTTTTTTTCAGTTAAACTTGCAAACAGCGTATGATAGTCAGTCGTGTCTGACTATGATCATCAGAACTGGCTAGAATTTGTTTATAGTGGAGAGTGTCTTGCCCAAGTTACATCCCCATTCTTTCGGCCAAGAGGGGTTTAGTACTGTTGGCGCTGAGATGGTTTCCAAAGGCCTACTCGCCCCCAAGGCTGCAGCACTTAGAGCCAGTGCAGTTTTGCCTCCTAGTTTGAGAGTCTTAGTTCTTCACAAAAGACTAAGCTGTAAATGATTTCCCATCACAATGGAGAAACCATTGATAATACAGCTCTCACTTTGCTGTTGGCCCAACTGTAAACTTATGTCAATCGGTTCAAGCAGCATAATGAGTTGGTCTTTGATATCTCAGGTAGAAGTCCTCTCTTAAAATTTGGATATCATTCTGCTGCTCTCTGATACAGGAAAGGTAATCTCCCCACACAAAACAACTCACCCATCCGGTGAGGCAGGTAGGCGATGGCAGTGGGCTCGCTCTCCACCCCGTCCAGTTCAGCAAACACCCTGAAGGCGTAGTCCTTGTCCGGGTTGAGGAAGTTGACGGTGTATCTGTTGGACGGAATCCTCTCTGCCACAGGGATCCAGTGGCCGCTGGGGGACTCCCTCATCTCGATGCGGTAGGTGACGGGCCGCTTACTCTGGGCGCCAGAGGGGACCTGGGCTGGGAGCCAGGTCAGGGTGACACTGCTGGGACTGATGTCAGAGAAGATGGGTTCTCGGCTAGGCATGCTCACCGCTGAAACATTCACAAGGAGATTTCAAAGAAGTGTCACAGTGTGCGGACGGATCCATATACCCTACACCACATCTGCTGTTAAGAAAAAGCAGCAGATGCCTCACAGCCACATGAATCCACCATGATGAATCTCAGTTTTCAATTTCAGTTTCAGTTTCTCAAGGAAGTGTCACTGCATTTAGACAAATCCATATACGACAGACCACATCTGCTAGACAGATGCCTGACAGCAGCATAACCCAACATGCTAGTCAGGCCTTGTGTGCATGAATATTCAGTTGTGTATCTATCAGAGTGGATTTCATCTGCATAATTTTGCCAGAGGACAACACTTTTGTTGCTATGGGTTCGCTTTCAGAGCACCAAGTGCATGCTGCACACAGGTCTTCGGTATATTGTTTCATCCAAATGACCAGATGCTCAGTTTAATCTTCCAGTCAAACTTGGGAGAAAGGGCGAGAGTGGGAATCAAAACCCTCATGGACACTGTGCTGACACATAAGCATCATCATCATTCTGCATCCTTCCTCCAGCATGGTGATAGGTACAAAGGATAATGACAATGACATTTACGCAAAATTACCTCATTGAAGTAAACAGCAATCAATTACCAGGCAAGAGAATTAACCGGCATATCTTATTACACTAAAGATAGAAAAAGAGAAACATATCAATAATGACAATGACATTTATGCAAAATTACCTCGTTGAATTAAACAGCAGCCAATTACCAGGCAAGAAAATTAACCGGCATATCTTATTACACTAAAGATAGAAAAGAGAAACATATCAATAATGACAATGACATTCACGCAAAATTACCTCGTTGAATTAAACAGCAGCCAATTACCAGGCAAGAAAATTAAACGGCGTATCTTATTACACTAAAGATAGAAAAAGAGAAACATATCAATAATGACAATGACATTTATGCAAAATTACCTCGTTGAAGTGAACAGCAGTCAAATAACAGGCAAGAAAATCAACAGGCATATCTTTTTTCACTACAGACAGAAAAAGAGAAACATATCATACACTGTCTCTTCTTCTCCTTCTTCTTTGTTCATGGGCTGCGACTCCCACGTTCACTCGCATGTACAAGGGAGGGCTTTTACATGTATGTCCGTTTTTACCCCCCCATTTAGGCAGCCATACTCCGTTTTCAGGGGCATGCATTGTCTCTGAATCCCAAACAGAAACTCACAAGGCTTTCTGTAGGCATGCATTGTCTCTGAATCCCAAACAGAAACTCACAAGGCTTTCTGTAGGCATGCACCGGCTGACTGTACTCTCCAGGCCCGTACTCAGTCTCTGGACGGATGCGGAAACGATAGTCTCTGTCTGCCCGCAGGCCCTTCACCACATAGGAGGTCTCAGGAATACCGCGGCGCACTGGCGTCCACGTGTAACCTGGCACCTGTTGACATCACACACACACATGCTGGGATAGTCAGTCTGTCTGTGGTTTCAAAAGTGAACACACACACACACACATGTGCACATGCACACACACACACACACACACATATGCATGCACCCTCATGCACACACATGCATACACACATCTAAACATTCATACACACACACACACACACACACATATGCACACACTCTCACACATATGCATGCACATTCACACAAACACACACTCATATGCACACACACACACACACACACACACACACACACACACACTAGCGCATTCAGACATACACAGAGGCTCAGATGTACACACATACACATCCCACTGAACAAGATGTTCAGTCCATATATAAAACCCTCATCTTCTTTTTTCTGCCCGATGAAATAAAACATGAAGAGAAGTAGACCGGCAAGCACAGACAAATAGTTGAACCATCTGGGGACACAAGACACAACAAACCCCCAAAACAGAATAAGAAACGACACAGGCTCTCAAGTTGTTCAAAAAAAAAAAAAAAAAAAAAAAAAAATCCTCTCCCTCTCTCTGTATCCCTTTCTTTCTCTTTACCTTCCTCTGAGTGTCTTTGTTTCCTTTGTTTAAAATGAAAACAAAAAATCGATACATGTAGTTCTTCTTCTTTGTTCATGGGCTGTAATTTCCACATTCCCTCGTATGTACACAGGTGGGCTTTTACGTGTATGACTGTAGGCAGCCATACTCTGTTTTCCGGGTTATACTTGTACAACTTAAAACTTTAATATTTGTGATAATGATAATTATGATCTTCATTATATGTGCTCTTTTTTCTTTTCTTTTTCACAAAAAGGATTTGAAAAAAAAAAAAAAAAAAAAAGATCTTTGTGAAACACTGAGGAATCCTCACCTCCTGCATCTCAATGCTGTATGTGATGGGCACGGATTCCCGCACATGGTACGGCAGTTCTGCTCTGGGCCACTGCAGGTGCACTGAATCCACTCCCATCTCCCTGATAGTCGGCTCCCTTGAAGGCAGGCGAGGACGAACTGGGAAAACAAAGATAGCACTGAGTTCAATGACCTATTCTTCTTCTCCTTCTTCGTTCATGTGCTGCAACTCCCACGTTCTCTCATATGTAAACAAGCGGGCTTTTACGTGTATGACCGTTTTTACCCCACCATGTAGGCAGCCATACTCTGTTTTTGGGGGTTAATGACCTATTCATTAGCTGAGGCCCTTGAGGTAAACAGTGGGAAAACACAACATGAAGAGAATTTACTCATTTATTCATTAAATAAATCTTGCAATAGCACATATTCTTGAGGCTCTGTTTATCATACAGCAAATGAACAATTATCAGTTCAGTGAATGAAGGAGATAAAGACGATAAGAAGACTGGGAGAGAAAGAAAAAGAGATCGAGAATGAGAAGAATAAAGACAAGAAAGTTGTGTTTCTGGTGAAGATGTGATAGTGGCCACAGAAAGGTCTGTGGTCATTCTGTTCATCTTCCAGATAGTACAACAGACAGGAAAAAGAAGAGAGAAAAAGCAGACAACAAAAACTCATGACAGGCTTTTTGGACAAAGAGGAAGAATGGTTTGACACAAACAAGTACCGTTGACCCTAATTATCAGGCTGAAACCATGCGTGTATGTATGCATTCATGTATGCCTGTCTGTATGTGTCTGAATGTCTGATGCAAATATGTATGTAGTTGTGTATGTTGGCATGTATTCATGTTTGTATGTGTTGGGTATGTATGGGTATATTCGCTGACAGGTGTAAGTATGATATGTGTATGTACTGAAAGTAATGTGAAGTTACATCATGCGGACATGTGTCCTATCAAAGCTTGATTAACATCTTCATAGTTAAAATCTCCTCCCCTTTCACCTTTCTTATGTTTTTTTTTTTCTTTTTTAAATGGATATGTGTGTGTCTTGTTTCTCTTATTTTCTCCTATTATTTTCTTTTGTATATGTAACAACAAACAAGGAGATAATTCATTTCCCTCATTATATTTTGTTTTCTATGCTTTACCCCCACCCTCCCAAAAAAAACAACAACCAAAAACAAAAAACAAAAAAGAAAGAAAGAAAAAGAATAAAAAATGAAAAAAATTGAACATTTTCTTGCAAAAAGCAAAAAAACAAAACAAAACAAGTCAGGCAGACACACACACAAAAAGGAAAAGGAACAATTCGACACACCCCAAAACAAAACAACAACCACCACCACCACCACCACCAAACAACACACCATACCTGGCAGAGAGGTGACCGTCACAGGCGACGTGGGCTCCGTCAGCCCACCAGCAGGGGTCAGGGCTCGAACCCGGAAAGAATAATCACGGGTCGGGGCCAGCCCGGTCAGAGGGTACGACGTGTCCCGTACATCGGAGGCCAGAGGGCGCCACGTGCTGCCCGGGTGCTCGAGTGCCTCAATCTGGTACGACAGCGGCGGCTGGTAGGCCGGGGTGGTGGCTCGGGAGCTGGGCAGAGACAAGGGCTGCCAGGACAGCCGCATGCTCTCTGGCTCCATGCCGCTGATGTACAGGTCTGATGCCAGCGGGCGGGAGGGGGCTGGAAATGAGGGGTTTGTTCGTCATCGTTTATCTGTCTGTCTTTAGTCTGTTCATCTGTGATGATGATATTAGACTGAAAATGAATGATATTATCATTATTGATTATCATCGTTATTATTATTATTACTGTTATTGTTATGATCATCATTATTATTATCATCAACATTATCATCATCATCATTATTATTATCGTCATCATCATCATTATCATCATTATCATTATTATTATTATTATTATTGTTATTATTATTACTAATACTATTATTATTACCATTATCATTATTATTTCTCTCATCATATTTCTATAATCATGATTATTATCATTACTTAGATATACTGAAAATGAGAGTGGGTGGGAAGTGGGTGGGAAGTGGGGGAGTGGTGGAGTGGTGGGTGGAGTGAGAATTGTTTCTTCTTATTTCTTTGTTCTTAGTTTCACTACATGGTGATTCAGACACGTGTGCATCTTTCATTTCAGCATACACACACACACACACACACACAAACACAGACACATACAAAAACACACACACAGACACAGGAACACACACACACACACACACAGATACATACACAGACACAGACACACACACACACACACACACATATTCCACTCACTTGGAGACCTGTAGAGGCCGGCAGCAGGTGAGGGGGGGCTCACACCGTAAGGCGTGATGGCTCGAACCCTGAACCTGTAGTCCGCCGTGGGCCCAATGTCTGGCACCCTGTAGCGCGTGGTGGGCACGCCAGACACCAGAGACTGCCAGGTGTCAGAGTGAGGCTCCTGGCACTCGATCATGTAGAGCAGCGGCTCGTCGCTGCTGTCGAAAGGTGGGATCTCCACACGTCTCCAGGCCAGGCCCACTGACCCGTACTCGGGTTCGTAGTCGATCACCTCCACACGATCCACAGGTGCGTGGGACAGTGCTGGACACGGAAAATTTATGTTCACCACTGCTATCAGCATCTGCAGCCTGTTTGCCTCTTTTTTTCTTATATATATATTTATATTTACACACACACACATATACACTAATATACATTTAGAAGAAAAAACAACAAAAAAACCCACACACACACACACACACACACACATATATATATATATATATACATACATACATACATGTGATAATTCAGTCTTTCTGCAGGTGTGGGTGCCACAACTTCAGAGACAGAGAACCAGGTAGGCAAAAGAAAAGCAGAACCAGATAGATAAGGGAAAAAAAATGCATGTATGTATGTATTCGCATCCTTTCCATTTCAACCTTTTCTTTCCTTCTTTCCCCGAAACTGTATCAATTCATGAAACAGCAATGATGAACATAATATGATAGATTTTCTTTTCAGTGGCCAAACAGGTTAAACACAGAAGTTATGCACTTTCAAAATCAAACGCAAACTCATGTGTGAAACGCACACACACACAAACAAATATACAAACATACACACATTCTCTTTATGTGTCTCTGTCTCTCTCTCTCAAAAGTGTGAGTGCATGCATACACATTCTCATGTAAAACATATGTGGACACACAAACATCATATACGCACACACACACACACACACACACACACACAACAACAACAACAACAATAACAACAGCAGCAGCACTTACAAAAAAACACCATGAAAACACAGAACCAGGCATCTCCTCCTTCTTCGTTCGTGGGCTGCAACTCCCACATTCACTCGCATGTACACGACAGGGCTTTTACGTGTATGACCATTTTTACCCCGCCACGTAGGCAGCCATACTCCGTTTTCTGGGGGTGAACCAGGCAGTGTTCACTCACCAAGGGTCCTGAAGATGGAGGTGGCAGGGGAAGGCTCGCTCCTCAGACCCTCCCTGGTCTGGGCTCGCACGCGGAACCGATAGTCCGTGCCCGGTTCCAGATCGTGGACGATGTAGTGGGTGTGGGGGATGTTGGCGGCAACCTCCCGCCAGTGCATGGCCGGCGGCTCTTGCATCTCAATCATGTAGGTCAGAGGGTCCTGCTCATGGGTGAAGGCGGGTACATCCACCCGCTGCCAGTGCAGGTGCACAGTGTCGGGCTCCAGCTCCGTGATCTGGGGTCTGCTTACTGGCACCCCGGTGAAGGCTGCAGGCAAGGGGAATTTAGGTAAGGACAGGTGTTTTTGTGTCTGTGTTAAAGCCATCAAAGACTGTGCTCACACTGGCCTGTGTGTGAGTGCAAACATAAACACATAACAAACCCAAAGATATACAAACACCATCTCTGTGTATGTACACAAACACACACACACACACTTATTTTCACACAAAACCATACACACTCACTTGTCCATGCATCACTGTTTACCTGCCTTCCCCAATACCTCTCACCTGTATTCCTTAACCCTCTGACTGCTGCAGACCTGTATGCTGGTCAGTGAAGGGCTGTTGGTGTTGGACAGACTGAGGTGACAGGTCAGGGTCTTCATCACTATTCTTCATTCACACTTCTCCCTCTTGTGACTGCATTACTTTTTTTGTTCAGCAAAATCAAATTACACCACTTAAAAACATACAAAACTAGCTCTTGTTTATGAACTGCTTGTCTTTTTTTTCCAATTTATGCTGTTTTTTCTTCTTCTTTTTCTTCTTCTTCTTCGTTTGTGGGCTACGACTCCCACGTTCACTTGTATGTATATGAGTGGGCTTTTTACATGTATGTCTGATTTTACCATGCCACGCAGGCAGCCACACTCCGTTTTGGGGGGGATTCTTTCCTTGTAAGTGTCCATTATGTTGTGAAGAAACGTCATTAAAAAAAAAAAAAAAAGGAGTAGTTCTTGTACTTCAAGCTCATATCACACTGATTTTTATTTCAGCATGATTCCACCAGCCGAGGGGTTAAAAACACAGTGACTCACCTGCAGCCCGGGGCAGCCAGACGGGGGCGGTGGGGGGGCTGACCCCGTAGGGACCCTGAGCCCTGACCCGCAGGTTGTAGTCCCTGTCAGGCTCCAGGTCCGACAGGTACAGGCTGGTGTCGTGCACCCGACTGGCCAGGGGTATCCACTCCTCGCTGGGCAGCTTCTGGGCCTCCACCCTGTAGGAGACGGGTGCCTGGCCCACCCGGGCCCTGTCTGCAGGGTGCCAGCCGACGCGCAGTGTCTCCGGCCCGATGTCCATGATGAAGGGTCTGGTGGACGGGAACTTCAGAGGGGCTGGAACAGAGAGGTGGGCATGGGCGTCATGTTTCTGGCAGCTTGTCATCATGTGATCAAACACAGCTGTCGAAAGCTTCATAGCTTCATAGCCATCATTATCTTGATAACCTGTTAATATGTAATCAGATAGGCCTGTCATGATTTTGACTGCTAGTTTATATTTGACCAGGCAAAGCTGTCAAGATTATGATAGTTTGTCATTATGCAATCAGACAAAGTCATTACGATCTGATAGCTTGTTATTATATTATCAGACTGAGCAGTTATGATTTTGACCTTGTTTTTAATATTGTTATTAATCGATTTGACAGAATTGTTATCCATTTGATAGCTTGTTAGCGTGTGATCAGAGAGAGTTGTCATGATTCTTTTTTATTTTATTTTTTACTTGTTTTGGTCCTGACAGAAAATGACAATGTTGGACAGCCATTCTAAATTTAATCAGAACTGAGAGGATAATCACTTCCTAAAATAAAGCCTTCTGCACTGTCTTGTTCATCACATCAGCAATCACATGTGGACAAGTCAATAAGAGAAAGAGAAAGAGTGTGTGTAATTGTATGCACACATTTATGCAATGGAGAGTGAAAGAGAATGTGTACGTAATGAAATTTGAAGTGACATTTTCATCATCTATTCTAATACAGCAGTACTCATGAATGTGCGAATTTGAACATAATGTACGGTAGTTTTGTTTTC
>NC_134893.1:43054473-43061973 GCF_041734735.1 Babylonia areolata | reverse complement strand
TGACCACTCCCTGTGTACTGACCACTCCCTATATACTGACCACTGACCACTCCCTATGCAATGACCACTCCCTGTGTACTGACCACTCATATGTACTGACCACTCCCTATGTACTGACCACTCCCTGTGTACTGACCACTCATATGTACTGACCACTCCCTATGTACTGACCACTCCCTATGCACTGACCACTTGTGTACTGACCACTGACAACTTCCTATGCACTGACCACTCCCTATGTACTGATCTGTATTTGCATTTAGTATTTGTATTCCTTTTCATCACAACATTTCTCTGTGTGAAATTCGGGCTGCTCTCCCCAGAGAGAACACGTCGCTGCACTGCAGCACCACACTTTTTTTTTTTTGTATTTTTTCCTGCAAGCAGTTTTGGTTTTTTTTGGTTTTTTTCCTATCGCACTGGATTTTTCTACAGAATTTTGCCAGGAACAACCCTTTTGTTGCCGTGGGTTCTTTTACGTGTGCTAAGTGCATGCTACGCACGGGACCTCGGTTTATCATCTCATCCGAAGGACTAGCGTCCAGACCACCACCCAAGGTCTAGTGGAGGGGGAGAAAATATCAGTGGTTGAGCCGCGATTCGAACCAGCGCGCTCAGATTCTCTCGCTTCCTAGGCGGACGCGTTACCTCTAGGCCATCACTCCACATTACTGACCACTGATACTCCCTATGTACTGACCACTGACCACTCCCTGTGTACTGACCACTAACCACTACCTGTGTATTGACCACTCCCTATATACTGACCACTCCACGTCTGGCAGAGGGATGCCCAGCATCAGACATTCAAAGCGAGCTGTGCGTCCTGGTGCCACTCTCTGGTCCAAGAGGCGTCGGGTAAAGGTGGGCGGGAAGGAGTACTCCACCTCCTCTGCTTCAGCGGCCCTGTTACACAACACGACAAAAAAACAAATTCTATGATTTTCATAAACAAAACGGTCATACACATAAAATGTTACATGTCTGTCTGAGTGTGTGTGTGTGTGTGTGTGTGTGTGTGTGTGCGCGCGCCTGAAATTTGATTGAATGACACAGAAAATGAATGATGAGCATCAGTATGGCTCTACCAGGTAGGCAGCCTGTTGTGCAAATGGCCCCAAGTTTGTAGAGCTTGGTCTCTGACCGACAATAGGCGCTATATGTGTCCATATCAAATAAAAATTTTTGTGTGAATGGTGCTGTGGTCGTTTATTCTATCTCGAGTTGTGTGTCATGCAGTAAAAGATCTTTAATCATGTGAACAAAAATATATTCTTTAAAATTGACCCTGAATCACAGAAAGAAAGGGAAATCTATCTGTCAGGCGGTAAGTTGTTGATAGCTGAGGAGGCATAGCGGGCACAGACACAGGAAGACACATGCACGCATGCACACGCACACACATGCGCATGTGCTCACACACACACATGCGCACGTGCTCACACACACACACACAACACACACACAAACACACACAACACACACACACACACACACACACACACACACACACACACACACACAGCAGAACCATAACGCCTTCAGGCTGACCCACCTCCTCCGGGGCTCCTTGGGGATCTCTTTGACAGCCAGCTCCACAGCACAGGAGGCATCGCCAGCAGCATTGACAGCTTTGCAGGTGTAGACACCGGCGTTGTCAGGTATCACCTCCTTCAGAATCAGCTGGTACTGGTCTCCCTTCTTGCGGATCACACGGCGGCGAGAATCCTGAACAACATCGAAAGACAGAGAATTGTAACTAATTCATTAATTTTACTTAAGTCTGCATAACAGTACTAAGATTTTCTTTCATTTGTTCATTAAATTTTACTGGAGTCTGTGTAACGGTGTTAAGATTTTCTTTCTTTTTTTTTTCCATGTCAACATCAAAAGTATAACACAAAATATTTCAAAGTGTATGCAAAGTATGACTCGGCAAACCTCATATGGGTGATGAGAACTGAATCTGTTGAAGAGGAGGAATGTTGTGACTAATATACCTGTCTTTCACTTGAAGATGGCGTTTACTACTCTCAAAGTTCTCCGGTTCTCTTCAACAGATCAAATTCCTCTTCCTCTGACAAAGTTGGCCATACTTGCCATTTGTATGTCTGATCTGGAGTTGAGCGCTTTCTCACCCTAAGAAAGTAAAACAACTTGTATCCTTCAGTAAACTTACCACTGAAGACACATAGGAAAAAGGCATGAGATGAATTCAGAAACAGATAAAACAGAGAGAAAGAGGAGAGTGAGGGAGGCAGGGAAAGAGATGGGGAGATGGAGGGAGTCAGAGAATAAGGAAATAAAAGAATGAGAGAGAGAGAGAGAGAGAGAGAGAGAGAGTTGAGAGAGAGAAAAAAAAGAGTGAAGAATGAATGAATGAATGGATTTTATTTCCAAAGGGTAACAGTAAGTTAACAATGTTGCTTTTTTCATCCTTGAAAAAAATGGGGGAAATGCAAAAAAAAAAAAAAAAAAAAAAGGAAAAAAAGATAAAAAAAAGAAGAAAACAACAGGAAAAAAAAAGAAAACGTACGTAAAAAAGCATATCATAAATCCCCCAATTTCAAGGAAGAGAGTGAGACAGAAAAAGAGAGAGAGACAGAGAGAGAGAGAGAGAGAGAGGCAGAGAATGAGAGAAAGACAGAGAAGAGACAGAAAAACAAAACAGACAATTACAAGAGACCCAGAAAACCAAGATTCCAAATAAAACTAAAAACAAACAAGAGAGGCAAGGCCTTCAAGACTCACTTGTGATACACGTAAAAAAAAAATCCAAGCTTTTTATGTATTGAGTATAATTTCAAAATGTAATGTTTAAGATGAGAAAGATCAGTTTAAAGCAAATTAAGTCCCCTAGCATTAATTACAGAGTAATTTCCCTTTTTTACTATCTGCACCAAAACGTTTGCAAAATAAATAAAACTTCCATGCTTAGCAAAAGAAGTTCCTGTTTGAACAAAAAATGATAATAATGACTGCTCTTGTTGTTGGGTCAGAATATCAGATCAAAGTGCCAAGTTTAGAGAATACAAAAAAATATATAAATATAACAGTAAATGCAGTTTGCATATAATTTGGCTTCATTTTTTTTGTGCCCATCCCAGAGGTGCAATATTGTTTTAAACAAGATGACTGGAAAGAACTGAATTTTTCCTATTTTTATGCCTAATTTGGTGTCAGCTGACAAAGTATTTGCAGAGAAAATGTCAATGTTAAAGTTTACCATGGACACACAGACACAGACACACACACAGACAACCGAACACCGGGTTAAAACATAGACTCACTTTGTTTACACAAGTGAGTCAAAAACCTATAAAAAAAAAAACCACACTCACAAACAGCTCCCGGCCGTTGAAGTACCAGAGGACCTCAGGCTCCGGGGTGCCGGTGATGACGCACTCGAACTTGGCCTCCCCGCCTTCCGTCACCTCCAGGTCGCAGGGCCGCTCCTCAAAGAGAGGGATGTCCCCCTTCTTGGACAGGTCCTCCTTGACCAGCAGCTTGGCCCGGCACGAGGCCTCCCCCAGGTGGTTCTTCAGCTTGCACACCACGTCCCCAGAGTGCTCCAGCTGTACCGACCTGTCCACACAGTTCCTTCAGGTCAGCTCTGTGTGTGTGTGTGTGTGTGTGTATGTGTGTGTGAGTGTGTGTACGTGTGTGAGTGTGTGTGTGCGAGAGCAAGCGTGTGTGCGTGTATGTGTGAGCGAGTGTGTGTGTGTGTGTGTGTGTGAGTGTGTGTGTGTGAGCAAGCGTGTGTGCGTGTGTGTGTGAGTGACTGTGAGTGTGAGTGTGTGTGTGTGTGTGAGAGAGAGAGAGAGTGTGTGTGAATGTGTGTGTGTGTGTGTGTGTGTGTGTGTGTGAGCATGTGTGAGTGTGAGCATGTGTGTGTGTGTGTGTGTTTGTGTGTGTGTGAGTGCACATATATGCACGTATAATTACAAATGACTGCTATCAACGTGATCAACATCAACCTGGTGGCATACTTGTAATGTTCCCTTTGATATGTTCCGCAATATGGAATCTGGAATTTGCAATGCATAAGTGAATGTGTCATTTTGACCTCCAACCCCTTATTTCTACTTGTTTCACATATTACTTATTACTTTTTGCATTTCATTCCAGTTCGTGTACTTTTATTTCTAAACTGCAGCCAATTCATTTGCAAATAACCAGTTTAGAGCACGGTTATAGGCTTTGCTTGCTGTGTTTTGACTCATCTGTTATACAGCTGCTTTGATTATGTTTCTGTGAATAAAATTTGTTTAAAACAGGTGAGTTGTTGATTCTGTTTTGGGTTTTCGAATAATTCCTGTAAAAAGATTTTTAAATACTTTAACCTTTTGAACCCTTTTCATGCCTGGAGGATTTCAGAATCAAAAATACAACTGGATTTATCGCAAATGTTTGCATCACTTTTCAGTTTCAGTTTCTCAAGGAGAAGTCGCTACACTTGAACAATTCCATATATGCTACACCACATTTACGGACCTGCCAACACAGTTTCAGTTTCAGTTTCAATTTCTCAAGGAAGAAGTCACTGCATTTGGACAAATCCATTTTATGTTACACATCTACTGACCTGTCAACACAGTTTCAGTTTCAATTTCTCAAGGAAGAAGTCACTGCGTTTGGACAAATCCACTTTATGTTACACATCTACTGACCTGTCAACACAGTTTCAGTTTCAATTTCTCATGGAAGAAGTCACTGCGTTTTGACAAATCCACTTTGTGTTACACATCTACTGACCTGTCAACACAGTTTCAGTTTCTCATGGAAGAAGCCACTGCGTTCGGACAAATCCACATAAGCTTCTCCACATCTGCTTGGCAGATGCCTGACCAGCAACATGACCCACTGCGCTTAGCCAGGCCTTCAGTGCATGCTTGTATTTCCGTGTGTCTGTCAGAGTGGATTTCTTCTACAGAATTTTGCGAGAGGACAACCCGGCCATGGGTTCTTTTTCAATGCGTCGAGTACATGCTGCACACGGGACCTCTGTTTATTGTGTCTCAGCTGAATGACTGGATGCTCAGTTTGATTTTCGGACCCAGTCCCTCACAGACTCTCTATACTGGCTGGTGTTTTTGTTTTGTTGATAATTAAAAAAAAAAGAAAAGAAAAAAAAAGAGATCAACAACACAAATGTATTTATCGCAGTGTTTGCATCACTTAAGGTGAGACAAGTAAGCATTCGTTCTTCTTGTTCTTCTTGCTCCTGTTCCTCTTCTTCGTGCTCTCCTTGATAAGTGATGCGAGTTAATTGCTGTGAACTATGTTGATCTTTTTTTTTTTAAAGTGCTAAACAACAGTACACATGAAACGTTTATTTCGAGGCGATAAAAAAGGACAAGAATTGCTAAGGGATCTTCCAAATGGTAAGAACAATGATTTGCGAATAAGATAAAATGAAAGCGAAAAAACTAAAACTAAACATGAAATGAAATAAGATTAAAAAAAAAAGAAAAAAAAAAAGAACCAAACGAAACACAATACAAGAATGACATGACTTTTTTTCTTTTCTTTTTCTTTCTTTTTTTTTGACAGGGGAATGAGGGACTGCACTAAAATCTTCACACACACACACACACACACTCACACACACACACAATCACACAAACCAACCAACCCCTCCCACCAGCAAAATCACCTGAACGCCAGCATGATGCTGTCCTCCTGCTGCCTGGTGAGGATCTCCAGGGAGGGGCACACCTCGCGCCCGTTGAGCAGCCAGGTGATGGTGGGGGGAGGTCGCCCCTTGATCTGACAGGTGAACTCCACGGGCACGCCCTCGATGCACTCCACGTTGCCAAACTTGGTGGCGAAGGAGGGGGCCATGTCGCCGTCCATCTCATCCTTGAGGGCTGTGTGCGCGTGCACACACACACACACACACACACACACAGAAAGACGTGAAAAGGCAGGTGTGTATGTGTGTGCGTGTGTGTGTGCGTGTGCGCGTGCGCACCACACACACATAGACACACACACACATGCACAACACACACATGCACACACACAGAGACATGAATAGGCAGGTGTGTATGTGCGCGCGTGCACACACACACACACACACACACACACATAAACAGGCAGGTGTGTAAGTTGCATGTGCGCACACGCGCGCGCACACACACACACACACACACACACACACACACATAAACAGGCATGTGTGTATGGTGAATGCACACAAGTGCGCGCATGAACACACACACACACACACACACACACACACACACACACACACACACACACACACACACACCCAAAGCAATCTCTTTGAAGAGAAATGGACACAGTACAGTGCAAACACTGACTGAAGCCCCCTGTGAGCAGGACTCACCCAGCACGTTGAGCAGGGCCTCAGTCTTGGCCTCCCCGTACTCATTGCGGGCCCAGCAGGTGTAGCAGCCACTGTCCTCCCTCTTCACCTCCTTGATCAGCAGAGAGAAGATGTCGTCATGGAAGTTCTGCAGCTCGTAGCGGTCAGTGGCCACCACCTTGTGGCCATCCTTCAGCCTGGAAACATTCCCATTCGGTTCTGACTCCATCTGGTGCGGAGCTCTTCTAAACGATATTACCCGAATGTATACATTAACACTCAAACAAAATGTCTTCTTCTTCTTCTGCGTACGTGGGCTGCAACTCCCACGATCACTCGTATATACACGAGTGGGCTTTATGTGTATGACCGTTTTTAATCCGCCATGAAGGCAGCCATACTCCGCTTTCGGGGGGTAAAATGTCTTTAATCACTGATATGTGTGATGAGACAGTAAACAAAAAATCCTCCTCCTTCTTCCTCCTTAGTGTTGAGCATGGGAAGACAGGGGGGGAAAACATGATCGACTGATAACTTGCAGAATGGACAGGAAAACCATTCGCAGAGACACAGACAGGCCTTGACACACAGCCAACAGACCTGGGAGGAATCTGGTGAACAGTTCTTCTGTGTGGCGCCCCAGTGACTCTTCCCAGAGTTGAAGAAGAAGAAAAAGAAGAAGAATATGATGAAGAAGAAAGATGGCGGACTTGCACAGGGATCTATCAGGGTTCATGAAGGTATGAGAGGTGGCAGGTTTGAAGTGTGCTCAGTCAAATGCTGGGTTTTAAGATTGTTGTTTACCAAAAGGATGGATCGTGCTGGCAGAGGATCTTGTTTTTAATTATGAAAAAGAGTGTGTATCTACACAAATGTATGCATGTGCATACACACAGACACACACACACACACACACTATAGTATTCAAAGATATGTCATACACTTTTTTTTTCAGGAATGTCCATATTAAAAGCCTGGCATGTACTTGCTGACAGAAACGAACTTCATTAACTGGACAACCATTCATGATTAAAAGGCAAACTTAATCAACAGAACAAAGACAGGCACCTGACTTTGTTGTGTGAATTAAATGTGGCATTCTGAACGATCGTGCATTATCTGGATTTGTATTTTCCATGATGGCTGACACCACGTGGAGATCAGTTTCA